>NW_025550876.1:0-6032 GCF_905237065.1 Salmo salar | reverse complement strand
TGTTCCACGGTTACAGACAGGTGGTATCATCTCTCACTGTGCTGTTCCACTGTTACAGACAGAGATGGTATCATCTCTCACTGTGCTGTTCCACTGTTACAGACAGGTGGTATCATCTCTCACTGTGCTGTTCCACTGTTACAGACAGAGGTGGTATCATCTCTCACTGTGCTGTTCCACTGTTACAGACAGAGCTGGTATCATCTCTCACTGTGCTGTTCCACTGTTACAGACAGAGATGGTATCATCTCTCACTGTGCTGTTCCACTGTTACAGACAGGGCTGGTATCATCTCTCACTGTGCTGTTCCACTGTTACAGACAGGTGGTATCATCTCTCACTGTGCTGTTCCACTGTTACAGACAGAGGTGGTATCATCTCTCACTGTGCTGTTCCACGGTTACAGACAGAGCTGGTATCATCTCTCACTGTGCTGTTCCACTGTTACAGACAGGTGGTATCATCTCTCACTGTGCTGTTCCACTGTTACAGACAGAGGTGGTATCATCTCTCACTGTGCTGTTCCACGGTTTACAGACAGAGCTGGTATCATCTCTCACTGTGCTGTTCCACTGTTACAGACAGGTGGTATCATCTCTCACTGTGCTGTTCCACTGTTACAGACAGAGGTGGTATCATCTCTCACTGTGCTGTTCCACTGTTACAGACAGGTGGTATCATCTCTCACTGTGCTGTTCCACTGTTACAGACAGAGGTGGTATCATCTCTCACTGTGCTGTTCCACTGTTACAGACAGAGTGGTATCATCTCTCACTGTGCTGTTCCACTGTTACAGACAGAGGTGGTATCATCTCTCACTGTGCTGTTCCACTGTTACAGACAGAGGTGGTATCATCTCTCACTGTGCTGTTCCACGGTTACAGACAGAGGTGGTATCATCTCTCACTGTGCTGTTCCACTGTTACAGACAGAGCTGGTATCATCTCTCACTGTGCTGTTCCACTGTTACAGACAGGTGGTATCATCTCTCACTGTGCTGTTCCACTGTTACAGACAGAGTGGTATCATCTCTCACTGTGCTGTTCCACTGTTACAGACAGGTGGTATCATCTCCACTGTGCTGTTCCACTGTTACAGACAGAGGTGGTATCATCTCTCACTGTGCTGTTCCACTGTTACAGACAGGCTGGTATCATCTCTCACTGTGCTGTTCCACTGTTACAGACAGAGGTGGTATCATCTCTCACTGTGCTGTTCCACGGTTACAGACAGAGGTGGTATCATCTCTCACTGTGCTGTTCCACTGTTACAGACAGGTGGTATCATCTCTCACTGTGCTGTTCCACTGTTACAGACAGAGGTGGTATCATCTCTCACTGTGCTGTTCCACTGTTACAGACAGAGTGGTATCATCTCTCACTGTGCTGTTCCACTGTTACAGACAGAGGTGGTATCATCTCTCACTGTGCTGTTCCACTGTTACAGACAGAGGTGGTATCATCTCTCACTGTGCTGTTCCACTGTTACAGACAGGTGGTATCATCTCTCACTGTGCTGTTCCACTGTTACAGACAGAGGTGGTATCATCTCTCACTGTGCTGTTCCACTGTTACAGACAGGTGGTATCATCTCTCTCACTGTGCTGTTCCACTGTTACAGACAGAGGTGGTATCATCTCTCACTGTGCTGTTCCACTGTTACAGACAGAGCTGGTATCATCTCTCACTGTGCTGTTCCACTGTTACAGACAGGTGGTATCATCTCTCACTGTGCTGTTCCACTGTTACAGACAGAGGTGGTATCATCTCTCACTGTGCTGTTCCACTGTTACAGACAGGTGGTATCATCTCTCACTGTGCTGTTCCACTGTTACAGACAGAGGTGGTATCATCTCTCACTGTGCTGTTCCACTGTTACAGACAGGTGGTATCATCTCTCACTGTGCTGTTCCACGGTTACAGACAGAGGTGGTATCATCTCTCACTGTGCTGTTCCACTGTTACAGACAGGATGGTATCATCTCTCACTGTGCTGTTCCACTGTTATAGACAGGTGGTATCATCTCTCACTGTGCTGTTCCACTGTTACAGACAGAGGTGGTATCATCTCTCACTGTGCTGTTCCACTGTTACAGACAGGTGGTATCATCTCTCACTGTGCTGTTCCACTGTTCACAGACAGGTGGTATCATCTCTCACTGTGCTGTTCCACTGTTACAGACAGGTGGTATCATCTCTCACTGTGCTGTTCCACTGTTACAGACAGGTGGTATCATCTCTCACTGTGCTGTTCCACTGTTACAGACAGGTGGTATCATCTCTCACTGTGCTGTTCCACGGTTACAGACAGAGGTGGTATCATCTCTCACTGTGCTGTTCCACTGTTACAGACAGGTGGTATCATCTCTCACTGTGCTGTTCCACTGTTACAGACAGAGGTGGTATCATCTCTCACTGTGCTGTTCCACGGTTACAGACAGGTGGTATCATCTCTCACTGTGCTGTTCCACTGTTACAGACAGAGGTGGTATCATCTCTCACTGTGCTGTTCCACTGTTACAGACAGGTGGTATCATCTCTCACTGTGCTGTTCCACTGTTACAGACAGTGGTATCATCTCTCACTGTGCTGTTCCACTGTTACAGACAGAGGTGGTATCATCTCTCACTGTGCTGTTCCACTGTTACAGACAGAGGTGGTATCATCTCTCACTGTGCTGTTCCACTGTTACAGACAGGTGGTATCATCTCTCACTGTGCTGTTCCACTGTTACAGACAGGTGGTATCATCTCTCACTGTGCTGTTCCACTGTTACAGACAGAGGTGGTATCATCTCTCACTGTGCTGTTCCACTGTTACAGACAGGTGGTATCATCTCTCACTGTGCTGTTCCACTGTTACAGACAGAGGTGGTATCATCTCTCACTGTGCTGTTCCACTGTTACAGACAGAGTGGTATCATCTCTCACTGTGCTGTTCCACTGTTACAGACAGAGGTGGTATCATCTCTCACTGTGCTGTTCCACTGTTACAGACAGAGGTGGTATCATCTCTCACTGTGCTGTTCCACTGTTACAGACAGGTGGTATCATCTCTCACTGTGCTGTTCCACTGTTACAGACAGAGGTGGTATCATCTCTCACTGTGCTGTTCCACTGTTACAGACAGAGGTGGTATCATCTCTCACTGTGCTGTTCCACTGTTACAGACAGAGGTGGCATCATCTCTCACTGTGCTGTTCCACTGTTACAGACAGGTGGTATCATCTCTCACTGTGCTGTTCCACTGTTACAGACAGATGGTATCATCTCTCACTGTGCTGTTCCACGGTTACAGACAGAGGTGGTATCATCTCTCACTGTGCTGTTCCACTGTTACAGACAGAGTGGTATCATCTCTCACTGTGCTGTTCCACTGTTACAGACAGAGATGGTATCATCTCTCACTGTGCTGTTCCACTGTTACAGACAGAGTGGTATCATCTCTCACTGTGCTGTTCCACTGTTACAGACAGAGGTGGTATCATCTCTCACTGTGCTGTTCCACTGTTACAGACAGGTGGTATCATCTCTCACTGTGCTGTTCCACTGTTACAGACAGAGGTGGTATCATCTCTCACTGTGCTGTTCCACTGTTACAGACAGAGTGGTATCATCTCTCACTGTGCTGTTCCACTGTTACAGACAGAGGTGGTATCATCTCTCACTGTGCTGTTCCACTGTTACAGACAGAGGTGGTATCATCTCTCACTGTGCTGTTCCACTGTTACAGACAGAGGTGGTATCATCTCTCACTGTGCTGTTCCACTGTTACAGACAGAGGTGGTATCATCTCTCACTGTGCTGTTCCACGGTTACAGACAGAGGTGGTATCATCTCTCACTGTGCTGTTCCACTGTTACAGACAGAGGTGGTATCATCTCTCACTGTGCTGTTCCACTGTTACAGACAGAGCTGGTATCATCTCTCACTGTGCTGTTCCACTGTTACAGACAGGTGGTATCATCTCTCACTGTGCTGTTCCACTGTTACAGACAGAGTGGTATCATCTCTCACTGTGCTGTTCCACTGTTACAGACAGGTGGTATCATCTCTCACTGTGCTGTTCCACTGTTACAGACAGAGGTGGTATCATCTCTCACTGTGCTGTTCCACTGTTACAGACAGAGGTGGCATCATCTCTCACTGTGCTGTTCCACTGTTACAGACAGAGGTGGTATCATCTCTCACTGTGCTGTTCCACTGTTACAGACAGGTGGTATCATCTCTCACTGTGCTGTTCCACTGTTACAGACAGGTGGTATCATCTCTCACTGTGCTGTTCCACTGTTACAGACAGGTGGTATCATCTCTCACTGTGCTGTTCCACTGTTACAGACAGAGGTGGTATCATCTCTCACTGTGCTGTTCCACTGTTACAGACAGAGGTGGTATCATCTCTCACTGTGCTGTTCCACTGTTACAGACAGAGCTGGTATCATCTCTCACTGTGCTGTTCCACTGTTACAGACAGGTGGTATCATCTCTCACTGTGCTGTTCCACTGTTACAGACAGAGATGGTATCATCTCTCACTGTGCTGTTCCACTGTTACAGACAGGTGGTATCATCTCTCACTGTGCTGTTCCACTGTTACAGACAGAGGTGGTATCATCTCTCACTGTGCTGTTCCACTGTTACAGACAGGTGGTATCATCTCTCACTGTGCTGTTCCACTGTTACAGACAGAGGTGGTATCATCTCTCACTGTGCTGTTCCACTGTTACAGACAGGTGGTATCATCTCTCACTGTGCTGTTCCACTGTTACAGACAGAGGTGGTATCATCTCTCACTGTGCTGTTCCCACTGTTACAGACAGGTGGTATCATCTCTCACTGTGCTGTTCCACTGTTACAGACAGAGGTGGTATCATCTCTCACTGTGCTGTTCCACTGTTACAGACAGGTGGTATCATCTCTCACTGTGCTGTTCCACGGTTACAGACAGAGCTGGTATCATCTCTCACTGTGCTGTTCCACTGTTACAGACAGGTGGTATCATCTCTCACTGTGCTGTTCCACTGTTACAGACAGGTGGTATCATCTCTCACTGTGCTGTTCCACTGTTACAGACAGAGGTGGCATCATCTCTCACTGTGCTGTTCCACGGTTACAGACAGAGGTGGTATCATCTCTCACTGTGCTGTTCCACTGTTACAGACAGAGGTGGTATCATCTCTCACTGTGCTGTTCCACGGTTACAGACAGAGGTGGCATCATCTCTCACTGTGCTGTTCCACTGTTACAGACAGGTGGTATCATCTCTCACTGTGCTGTTCCACTGTTACAGACAGGTGGTATCATCTCTCACTGTGCTGTTCCACTGTTACAGACAGGTGGTATCATCTCTCACTGTGCTGTTCCACTGTTACAGACAGGTGGTATCATCTCTCACTGTGCTGTTCCACTGTTACAGACAGAGGTGGTATCATCTCTCACTGTGCTGTTCCACTGTTACAGACAGGTGGTATCATCTCTCACTGTGCTGTTCCACTGTTACAGACAGAGGTGGTATCATCTCTCACTGTTGCTGTTCCACTGTTACAGACAGGTGGTATTCATCTCTTGCACCTTGTGCTGTTCCACTGTTACAGACCCTTTCTGTCTGTTAAGAGGTGGTATCATCTCTCACTGTGCTGCTTTCCACTGTTACAGACAGAGGTGGTATCATCTCTACTGTGCTGTTCCACTGTTACAGACAGAGGTGGTATCATCTCTCACTGTGCTTTCCCACTGTTATCTCCAGACAGGTGGTATCATCTCTCACTGTGCTGTTCCACTGTGTACAGACAGAGGGTGGTATCATCTCTCCTGTGCTGTTCCCACGATTTACAACAGAGCTGGTATCATCTCTCACTGTGCTGTTCCCTGTTACAACGGCTGGTATCATCTCTCACTGTGCTGTTCCACTGTTACAGACAGAGGTGTTATCATCTCTCACTGTGCTGTTCCACTGTACGAACAGAGCTGTTATCATCTCTCACTGTGTTCCCACTGTACAGACAGAGGTGGTATCATCTCTCACTGTGCTGTTC
>NW_025550875.1:0-7983 GCF_905237065.1 Salmo salar | reverse complement strand
TCTCTTCTCGGCTTCTTCTTTTCTCTCGCTCTCCGCTCGCTCTCTTCGCTCTCAGATCTCCTTCTCACTCTTCTCTCCACTTTCTCGCTCTCACTTTCTCTCTCGCATTCTTTTTTTTCGCACTTCTCTCTCTCGCTCTCTTTCGCGATTTGCTTCTCTCTCTTTTTCTCCAGACTTTTGGCTCTTTCGGACTTCTCATCTTCGTCTCTCGCACTCTTTCTCTCAGCTTTCTCTCTCCTCGCACTCTCTTCCCCCTCTCTCCTTCTCGTCGCTTCTCTCTCTCTCTCTCAGCTCTCGCTGTTTTGTTTTCCTTCGCACTTTTCTCCCGTTGTTTCCGCGACTTTCGCTCTCTCTCTCTCTCGCACTCTCTCTTCCGCTGTCTTTCTCTCTCGCTTTCTTTCTCGCCTCTCTTCCTCGCTTCTTTTTCGCTTTCTCTCTCTTCGCCTTCTCGCTTTGCCTCTCTCTCTCTCGCTCTCTCTCTCGCCTCTCTCTCCGCCTCTCTCTCTCGCACTCTCTCTCTCGCTCTCTCTCTCTCTCGCACTCTCTCTCTCGCACTCTCTCTCTCTCTCTCTCACACTCTCTAGCAGGACACCTTTCCTTGCTGGTGTGGTTTTTACAGTTCTTCGCTGGGAAGGTGGTTCTGACTAATTTGGACTGGGTTCTAGGTTTTGCATAGTGTGGGAGAGTATGCAAAACCCAGTCCAAATCAGTCAGAATCACCTCCCAAACCGAGACAATATGTTAAGCTGCTTGTTTGTTCATGCCAGCTCTCCTGCTTTAGTCAGATTTTCATGTCTCTTCACTAAGCCTGCAGCCTCAGAGAGAGCATTGTTAGAAACAGAACACACACACACACACACACACACACACACACACACACACACACACACACACACACACACACTGGGATAGTCACTAGAGATGGTAAAATCCACACATTCAAATATGATTTGTTGTTTTCAAATGTTGTTAATGCGTATCTGTATGACTTGCAGATTTAAAAAGTATTTATCCTTCATATGAGAGTACACGGTACACAACAGTACTAACAGACAGCGCTTCTGCTTGGCATTTTGTTGTGGTCTGGTCTCTTAACCTCCACACCAGACAGGCACATCTGTTCTGTGTGCTGTCTGCCCGTTGCCATGACAACGCCGTGTCGTCCGTCCGTCCGTCCGTCTGTCCCCCCTACCCCCCAGCAGCACAGATATGACCTGACCTGACCTGACCAGACAGACAGACAGACATGCGCTCTCCTGTCTCTGTCTGGCCGTCACCCCTGACCCATTAACCCCTGACCTATACGACGTTGCTCTGTAGCCATGGTAACCAGCTCTGTATTGACGTTGTGTTGGTATTAACAGTTGATCATCAACTCTGCTCTGTAAATTAGTAGGTAGTGGCAGTCACAGAACACACAAACCCAGATGCGCACAGACAGACAGAGACACACAAAACCCAGCAGGACGTACAGGTAACTGGCTAAATAAAACACCAAATGATGGAATTTCTCATGGGAAGAATGGTATGAGTTCCAGACACTTGTAGAATCTATTGAAGCTGTTCTGGCTCGTGGCGGCCCAACGCCCTATTAACACACTTGATTTAGGTGTTTCCTTTATTTTTGCCAGTTACCTGTAGAGTGTCACACGCGAACAGAACAGACAGTCAATCGTACCTCAGTGTGGGTGGGTAACACTGACAACTCTAGTTCACATACTGTCCTCCACCGGAGACCGGGGTTCACGTCCCAATCCAGGCTCTCATTTCCTTGCTGGCCCTCCTCCCTGCTCTGTCTCCCCTGTATATCTGTCTGACCCTCCTCCCTGCTCTGTCTCCCCTGTATATCTGTCTGACCCTCCTCCCTGCTCTGTCTCCCCTGTATATCTGTCTGACCCTCCTCCCTGCTCTGTCTCCCCTGTATATCTGTCTGACCCTCCTCCCTGCTCTGTCTCCCCTGTATATCTGTCTGACCCTCCTCCCTGCTCTGTCTCCCCTGTATATCTGTCTGACCCTCCTCCCTGCTCTGTCTCCCCTGTATATCTGTCTGACCCTCCTCCCTGCTCTGTCTCCCCTGTATATCTGTCTGACCCTCCTCCCTGCTCTGTCTCCCCTGTATATCTGTCTGACCCTCCTCCCTGCTCTGTCTCCCCTGTATATCTGTCTGACCCTCCTCCCTGCTCTGTCTCCCCTGTATATCTGTCTGACCCTCCTCCCTGCTCTGTCTCCCCTGTATATCTGTCTGACCCTCCTCCCTGCTCTGTCTCCCCTGTATATCTGTCTGACCCTCCTCCCTGCTCTGTCTCCCCTGTATATCTGTCTGACCCTCCTCCCTGCTCTGTCTCCCCTGTATATCTGTCTGACCCTCCTCCCTGCTCTGTCTCCCTGTATATCTGTCTGACCCTCCTCCCTGCTCTGTCTCCCTGTATATCTGTCTGGCCCTCCTCCCTGCTCTGTCTCCCCTGTATATCTGTCTGACCCTCCTCCCTGCTCTGTCTCCCCTGTATATCTGTCTGACCCTCCTCCCTGCTCTGTCTCCCCTGTATATCTGTCTGACCCTCCTCCCTGCTCTGTCTCCCCTGTATATCTGTCTGACCCTCCTCCTGCTCTGTCTCCCCTGTATATCTGTCTGACCCTCCTCCTGCTCTGTCTCCCCTGTATATCTGTCTGACCCTCCTCCCTGCTCTGTCTCCCCTGTATATCTGTCTGACCCTCCTCCCTGCTCTGTCTCCCCTGTATATCTGTCTGACCCTCCTCCCTGCTCTGTCTCCCCTGTATATCTGTCTGACCCTCCTCCCTGCTCTGTCTCCCCTGTATATCTGTCTGACCCTCCTCCCTGCTCTGTCTCCCCTGTATATCTGTCTGACCCTCCTCCCTGCTCTGTCTCCCTGTATATCTGTCTGACCCTCCTCCCTGCTCTGTCTCCCCTGTATATCTGTCTGACCCTCCTCCCTGCTCTGTCTCCCTGTATATCTGTCTGACCCCTCCTCCCTGCTCTGTCTCCCCTGTATATCTGTCTGACCCTCCTCCCTGCTCTGTCTCCCCTGTATATCTGTCTGAATAAATACAAATCCCTGACCCTGTGTCAAACGCTGAGTGCTAAAACCAGTTTTTAAAGGAAACTGCACCCGCTGATTTGGCCTCATGTTTTGGCTTGCTCCTCAAGAACTGCTGGCAGCCATGATAGAAGTGGGTGTGGTTTGATGTGGGTGTTTCTTGGGTATGTCCTTACCTCCACCAAAACACACTCATCTGTCAGAACCCCCCCTCCCCACACAATCACAACAAACAAACGTCCTGCAGGTTGAGTTCAATAACTACAGGCAGATGTATGGTGAGATGCCGGAGGAAGCTTTTAATTGGTCAGTAGCCTACAGAGTAAAATGAGAAGAATGCAGTTGCTGAATTTATGTAGATGTTCTAAACTAAGTGTTTTAATAAAGGTCCATGTGGAATAAACAGCCCTTTACATAATACCATAGAAGAAGTGTTCTGCTAATATTAACAATGTGCCCCTTTCATTGTCATTCCCAGCCAATACAGATACTGTGTCTATAGGTATTTTGTCTGGTGGTAATGGGGTTACCATGGTAACATGTCAGTGGTCATACCTTCCTGTGTGGTGGTAATGGGGATACCATGGTAACATGTCAGAGTGTTGATACCTTCCTGTCTGGTGGTAATGGAGCTACCATAGTAACATGTCAGAGTGTTGATACCTTCCTGTCTGGTGGTAATGGGGATACCATGGTAACATGTCAGAGTGTTGATACCTTCCTGTCTGGTGGTAATGGGGCTACCATGGTAACATGTCAGAGTGTGATACCTTCCTGTCTGGTGGTAATGGGGATACCATGGTAACATGTCAGAGTGTGATACCTTCCTGTGTGGTGGTAATGGGGCTACCATGGTAACATGTCAGTGTTGATACCTTCCTGTGTGGTGGTAATGGGGCTACCATGGTAACATGTCAGAGTGTTGATACCTTCCTGTGTGGTGGTAATGGGGCTACCATGGTAACATGTCAGAGTGTGATACCTTCCTGTGTGGTGTCTCGTATACAAGAGTAGTTCCCTGATCCTGGTGCAGAATACACAGGGTTTCTCCCTCCCCATTTTGACTGATAACGTTCAATTCAATAGTACAAAAAGACAATCCATGTAAAAGTTGTCTAATAGAATTGTAATACCTAGTGCCTGGTCTCTGTCCATTCAGAGACATCAGTATCTAGCCTGTCTGTCAGAGTGTCTGGTCTCTCTCCATTCAGAGACATCAGTATCTAGCCTGTCTGTCAGAGTGTCTGGTCTCTGTCCATTCAGAGACATCAGTATCTAGCCTGTCAGAGTGTCTGGTCTCTGTCCATTCAGAGACATCAGTATCTAACCTGTCTGTCAGAGTGTCTGGTCTCTGTCCATTCAGAGACATCAGTATCTAGCCTGTCAGAGTGTCTGGTCTCTGTCCATTCAGAGACATCAGTATCTAGCCTGTCTGTCAGAGTGTCTGGTCTCTGTCCATTCAGAGACATCAGTATCTAGCCTGTCTGTCAGAGTGTCTGGTCTCTGTCCATTCAGAGACATCAGTATCTAGCCTGTCTATCAGAGTGCCTGGTCTCTCTCCATTCAGAGACATCAGTATCTAGCCTGTCTGTCAGAGTGTCAGGTCTCTCTCCATTCAGAGACATCAGTATCTAGCCTGTCAGAGTGTCTGGTCTCTGTCCATTCAGAGACATCAGTATCTAACCTGTCTGTCAGAGTGTCTGGTCTCTGTCCATTCAGAGACATCAGTATCTAGCCTGTCAGAGTGTCTGGTCTCTGTCCATTCAGAGACATCAGTATCTAGCCTGTCTGTCAGAGTGTCTGGTCTCTGTCCATTCAGAGACATCAGTATCTAGCCTGTCTGTCAGAGTGGCTGGTCTCTGTCCATTCAGAGACATCAGTATCTAGCCTGTCTGTCAGAGTGTCTGGTCTCTGTCCATTCAGAGACATCAGTATCTAGCCTGTCTGTCAGAGTGTCTGGTCTCTGTCCATTCAGAGACATCAGTATCTAGCCTGTCTGTCAGAGTGTCTGGTCTCTGTCCATTCAGAGACATCAGTATCCTAACCTGTCTGTCAGAGTGTCTGGTCTCTGTCCATTCAGAGACATCAGTATCTAGCCTGTCAGAGTGTCTGGTCTCTGTCCATTCAGAGACATCAGTATCTAGCCTGTCTGTCAGAGTGTCTGGTCTCTGTCCATTCAGAGACATCAGTATCTAGCCTGTCTGTCAGAGTGTCTGGTCTCTGTCCATTCAGAGACATCAGTATCTAGCCTGTCTGTCAGAGTGTCTGGTCTCTGTCCATTCAGAGACATCAGTATCTAGCCTGTCAGAGTGTCTGGTCTCTCTCCATTCAGAGACATCAGTATCTAGCCTGTCTGTCAGAGTGTCTGGTCTCTGTCCATTCAGAGACATCAGTATCTAGCCTGTCTGTCAGAGTGTCTGGTCTCTGTCCATTCAGAGACATCAGTATCTAGCCTGTCAGAGTGTCTGGTCTCTGTCCATTCAGAGACATCAGTATCTAGCCTGTCAGAGTGCCTGGTCTCTCTCCATTCAGAGACATCAGTATCTAGCCTGTCAGAGTGTCTGGTCTCTCTCCATTCAGAGACATCAGTATCTAGCCTGTCAGAGTGTCTGGTCTCTGTCCATTCAGAGACATCAGTATCTAACCTGTCAGAGTGTCTGGTCTCTGTCCATTCAGAGACATCAGTATCTAGCCTGTCAGAGTGTCTGGTCTCTGTCCATTCAGAGACATCAGTATCTAGCCTGTCTGTCAGAGTGTCTGGTCTCTGTCCATTCAGAGACATCAGTATCTAGCCTGTCAGAGTGTCTGGTCTCTGTCCATTCAGAGACATCAGTATCTAGCCTGTCTGTCAGAGTGTCTGGTCTCTGTCCATTCAGAGACATCAGTATCTAGCCTGTCTGTCAGAGTGTCTGGTCTCTGTCCATTCAGAGACATCAGTATCTAGCCTGTCTGTCAGAGTGTCTGGTCTCTGTCCATTCAGAGACATCAGTATCTAGCCTGTCTGTCAGAGTGCCTGGTCTCTCTCCATTCAGAGACATCAGTATCTAGCCTGTCTGTCAGAGTGTCTGGTCTCTGTCCATTCAGAGACATCAGTATCTAACCTGTCTGTCAGAGTGTCTGGTCTCTGTCCATTCAGAGACATCAGTATCTAGCCTGTCAGAGTGTCTGGTCTCTGTCCATTCAGAGACATCAGTATCTAGCCTGTCTGTCAGAGTGTCTGGTCTCTGTCCATTCAGAGACATCAGTATCTAGCCTGTCAGAGTGTCTGGTCTCTGTCCATTCAGAGACATCAGTATCTAGCCTGTCAGAGTGTCTGGTCTCTGTCCATTCAGAGACATCAGTATCTAGCCTGTCTGTCAGAGTGTCTGGTCTCTGTCCATTCAGAGACATCAGTATCTAGCCTGTCTGTCAGAGTGTCTGGTCTCTGTCCATTCAGAGACATCAGTATCTAGCCTGTCTGTCAGAGTGTCTGGTCTCTGTCCATTCAGAGACATCAGTATCTAGCCTGTCTGTCAGAGTGTCTGGTCTCTGTCCATTCAGAGACATCAGTATCTAGCCTGTCTGTCAGAGTGTCTGGTCTCTGTCCATTCAGAGACATCAGTATCTAGCCTGTCAGAGTGTCTGGTCTCTGTCCATTCAGAGACATCAGTATCTAGCCTGTCAGAGTGTCTGGTCTCTGTCCATTCAGAGACATCAGTATCTAGCCTGTCAGAGTGTCTGGTCTCTGTCCATTCAGAGACATCAGTATCTAGCCTGTCTGTCAGAGTGTCTGGTCTCTGTCCATTCAGAGACATCAGTATCTAGCCTGTCTGTCAGAGTGTCTGGTCTCTGTCCATTCAGAGACATCAGTATCTAGCCTGTCTGTCAGAGTGTCTGGTCTCTGTCCATTCAGAGACATCAGTATCTAGCCTGTCAGAGTGTCTGGTCTCTGTCCATTCAGAGACATCAGTATCTAGCCTGTCTGTCAGAGTGCCTGGTCTCTGTCCATTCAGAGACATCAGTATCTAGCCTGTCTGTCAGAGTGTCTGGTCTCTGTCCATTCAGAGACATCAGTATCTAGCCTGTCAGAGTGCCTGGTCTCTCTCCATTCAGAGACATCAGTATCTAGCCTGTCAGAGTGTCTGGTCTCTCTCCATTCAGAGACATCAGTATCTAGCCTGTCAGAGTGTCTGGTCTCTGTCCATTCAGAGACATCAGTATCTAGCCTGTCAGAGTGTCTGGTCTCTGTCCATTCAGAGACATCAGTATCTAGCCTGTCTGTCAGAGTGCCTGGTCTCTATCCATTCAGAGACATCAGTATCTAGCCTGTCTGTCAGAGTGTCTGGTCTCTGTCCATTCAGAGACATCAGTATCTAGCCTGTCAGAGTGTCTGGTCTCTGTCCATTCAGAGACATCAGTATCTAGCCTGTCTGTCAGAGTGTCTGGTCTCTGTCCATTCAGAGACATCAGTATCTAGCCTGTCAGAGTGTCTGGTCTCTGTCCATTCAGAGACATCAGTATCTAGCCTGTCTGTCAGAGTGTCTGGTCTCTGTCCATTCAGAGACATCAGTATCTAGCCTGTCTGTCAGAGTGTCTGGTCTCTGTCCATTCAGAGACATCAGTATCTAGCCTGTCTGTCAGAGTGTCTGGTCTCTGTCCATTCAGAGACATCATTATCTAGCCTGTCTGTCAGAGTGTCTGGTCTCTGTCCATTCAGAGACATCAGTATCTAGCCTGTCTGTCAGAGTGTCTGGTCTCTGTCCATTCAGAGACATCAGTATCTAGCCTGTCAGAGTGTCAGGTCTCTCTCCATTCAGAGACATCAGTATCTAGCCTGTCTGTCAGAGTGTCTGGTCTCTGTCCATTCAGAGACATCAGTATCTAGCCTGTCTGTCAGAGTGTCTGGTCTCTGTCCATTCAGAGACATCAGTATCTAGCCTGTCTGTCA
>NW_025550874.1:0-6018 GCF_905237065.1 Salmo salar | reverse complement strand
CTACCACTACCACCGATACTTTCGCATCTCATCGTTCTTGCCAACCACCGACACTACTACGATACTACTACTTCATTTCACCACCACTGATGAACCGTTACTACTCTACCTAATACTACTCCCACTACTACCGCCACCACTCCTACTGCTACCGTGTTACCACGCTACCCTACCACTGATGCTACCACCGACGCCACCGCAACCACTATGCTTCACTGACACCACTACTACTGCTACTACTACTACTGCTTTCCGCCGCTACTACCATCACTGCTGCTACCACTACCACTACCACCAAGCTACCACCGCTGCCACCACCAAGCCACCACATCCGCCACCACCGCTACCGCTGCCACCACCACCACTGCCGCTACCACCACCACCACCACTACCACTACTACGATACCGATAGCACCGACACTCCCACCACTACCACTGATACTTCTACTACGCCAACTACTGACGCTTCACTACCACTGGATACCACTTACCACTACTACCGGGATGAAACCGCTACTACTTCTACTTCTTATTACTATCCTACCACACCGCCACCACTCCTACTGCTACTGCTACTACTACTCCTACTACTGATGCTACTACTGATGCTACTGCAACTACTACTACTGACACTACTACTACTGCTACTACTACTCCTACTACTACTGACGCTACTGCTACTTATAACACCCCACTCCTACTACTGCCACAACCACCGCTGCTAACCACCGCTACTTGTGGCCTACCGCGACTGCAATACTACTACTGCTACTGCCACTGCTGCTACTACTGATACTACTACTCCTACTGCTTTTATTACTGCTACTATGACTGCTGCTGCTGCTACTACTATTACTACTCCCACCACTCCTGTTACCACCACCAACACTACTACTCACTACCATGCTGCTGCCGAACCACTGCCGCTACTACCACCGCCACCACCGCTGCCACTGTTTACTACTTCACTACTGCCGGGCTGCCACTACTACCGCGACTACTACTACCACTGCCGCCACCACTACTATTACCGCTGCTACTCACTACTACCACCACCGCCGCAACACCACCAACACCGTGCACCACCACCGTCCACCGCAACTACCACCAAGCCGCTGCCACGCAATACCACTACCACCACCACTCACCGCCACTACCATTACTACCACCACTGCCACCACCACTGCCGCCGCTACCACCACCACAGCGACCACTACCACTGCTGCTACCACCACCACCACCGCCGCCACCACCACCACCACCACTAGCTCCGTGCCGCTGCCACACACCACCACCGCCGCTGCCACCACCACCACCACCACCACCGCTACCACCACCACCACCGCTGCCACCACCACTGCCGCCACCGCAATACCACCACCGCCGCCACCGCAACATACCACTACCACTACTACCACTACTACCACTACTACCACTACCACTACCACCGCTGCCACTACCATCACTACCACTACTACCGTCGCCACCACCACCACCGCCACCACCACCACCACCAGCTGCCACTACTACTACTACGCTTGCTACCACTACTCACTTACCACCAGCAGTGCCGCTGCTGCTACCACCGCCGACTACCACCACCGCCGCCACACACTACCGTCCCACACTACCACTCGCTGCCGCCACACTGATCCCTACCACTGCTACCACCACTGCTGCCGCTACCACCCTCACTACCGGTTGCCACTACCACTACCACCGCTGCTGCCACCACCACAACCACTACTAGCGCCGCTGCTACCACCACTACTACTGCCGCTGCCACCACCACCACCGCCACCACCACCACTACCACCGCCGCTGCCACCACCACTAGCGCTGCCGTCACCACTCACCACTACCACCACCAGTGCCGCCGCTTCTGCCACCACCGCCACCACCACCACCGCTGCCACCGCCACCACCACCGCCGCCACCACCGCCACACTACCACAGCCGCCACACCACCACCACACCGCCGCCACCACCACCGCCGCCACGCACCACTACCGCCGCCACCACCACCGCCGCCACCACCACCACTGCTGCTACCACCACCACCACAGCCGTACCACTACTACTACTGCTGCTACCACCACTACTGCTGTGCTGACTACTGCTGCTGCACTACTGCTACTGGGTATCATGATAAGGTGTAGTGACTGAAAACTATCGAGGTTACCTAGCCAGCCACATCGCCCAAACAAAGTCAACAAACGCAGCCACTGCTAGCTAGCCTACTTCACCAGCCAGCAAAGTACTGTATCATTTGTCATTTTAGTCAATAAGATTTTTTGCAACGTAAGCTTAACTTTCTGAACATTCGAGACGAGTCCACTTGTCATTCCAACCTCCTTTGACATTAGCTGTAGCTTCTTCTGTAGCCTGTCAACTATGTGTCTGTTTATCCTGTTCTCTCCCCTCTGCACAGGCCAGCACAAAACGCTTCACACCAAGCGTGGCCGCTGCCACTCTAACCTGGTGGTCCCAGCGCCGCACAACCCACGTGTGGAGCTCCAGGTCTCCGCAGCCTTACCCGGCCCGCAAGGCCAACAAGGCAGAGTTCGAATCTCAGCCTATGCTGCCCTCCAGCCCCCGACTGGCGCTGACGGAAACATGGATTACCACAGATAATACTGCTACTCCTACTGCTCTGTCCTCGTCTGCCCACGTGTTTCGCGAACATACCCGAGAGCATCTGGCCAGCGGTGGTGGCACTGGAATCCCTCATCTCTCCCAAGTGGATATTCTCTCTTTCTCCCCTTAGGATGGGTATCTCCTCATTTGAATTCCATGCTGTTACAGTTACCAGCCCTTTCAAGCTTAACATCCTTATCATTTATCGCCCTCCAGGTTCCCTTGAGAGTTCATCAATGAGCTTGACGCCTTGATAAGTTCCTTTCCTGAGGATGGCTCACCTCTCACAGTTCTGGGTGACTTTAACCTCCCCACGTCTACCTTTGACTCATTCCTCTCTGCCTCCTTCTTTCCACTCCTCTCCTCTTTTGACCTCACCCTCTCACCTTCCCCCCTACTCACAAGGCAGGCAATACGCTTGACCTCATCTTTACTAGATACTGTTCTTCCACTAATCTCATTGCAACTCCCCTCCAAGTCTCCGACCACTACCTTGTATCCTTTTCCCTCTCGACTCTCATCCAACACTTCTCACTCTGCCCCTACTCGGATGGTATTGCGCCGTTCCCAACTTCGCTCTCTCTCTCCCGCTTCTCTCTCCTCTTCCATCCTATCATCTCTTCCCTCTACTCAAACCTTCCCAACCTATCCCCTGATTCTGCCTCCTCAACCCTCCTCTCCTCCCTTTCTGCATCCTTTAATTCTCTATGTCCCCTATCCTCCAGGCCGGCCCGGTCCTCCCCTCCTGCTCCGTGGCTCGACACTCATTGCGAGCTCACAGAACAGGGCTCCGGGCAGCCGAGCGGAAATGGAGGAAAATCTCGCCGCTCCCTGCGGACCTGGCATCCTTTCACTCCCTCCTCTCTACATTTTCCTCTTCTGTCTCTGCTGCTAAAGCACACTTTCTACCACTCTAAATTCCAAGCATCTGCCTCTAACCCTAGGAAGCTCTTTGCCACCTTCTCCTCCCTCCTGAATCCTCCCCCCCTCCTCCCTCTCTGCGGATGACTTCAAACCATTTTGAAAAGAAGGTCGACGACATCCGATCCTGGTTTGCTAAGTCAAACGACACCGCTGGTCCTGCCTCACACTGCCCTACCCTGTGCTTTGACCTCTTTCTCCCCTCTCTCTCCAGATGAAATCTCGCTGGCGCTCTTGTGACGGCCGGCGCCCAACAACCTGCCCGCTTGACCCTATCCCCTCCTCTCTTCTCCAGACCATTTCCGGAGACCTTCTCCCTTACCTCACCTCGCTCATCAACTCACCTTGACCGCTGGCTACGTTCCTTCCGTCTTCAAGAGAGCGAGAGTTGCACCCCCTTCTGAAAAACCTACACTCGATCCCTCTCCGATGTCAACAACTACAGACCAGTATCCCTTCTTTCTTTTCTCTCCAAAAAGTCTTGAACGTGCCATCCTTGGCCAGCTCTCCTGCTATCTCTCTCAGAATGACCTTGTTGATCCAAATCAGTCAGGTTTCAAGACTGGTCATTCAACTGAGACTGCTCTTCTCTGTGTCATGGAGGCTCTCCGCACTGCTAAAGCTAACTCTCTCCTCTGCTCTCATCCTCCTAGACCTATCTGCTGCCTTTGATACTGTGAACCATCAGATCCTCCTCTCCACCCTCTCCGAGTTGGGCATCTCCGGCGCGGCCCACGCTTGGATTGCGCCCTACCTGACAGGTCGCTCCTACCAGGTGGCGTGGCGAGAATCTGTCTCCCACCACGTGCTCTCACCACTGGTGTCCCCCAGGGCTCTGTTCTAGGCCCCTCTCCTATTCTCGCTATACACCAAGTCACTTGGCTCTGTCATATCCTCACATGGTCTCTCCTATCATTGCTATGCAGACGACACACAATTCATCTTCTCCTTTCCCCCCTTCTGATAACCAGGTGGCGAATCGCATCTCTGCATGTCTGGCAGACATATCAGTGTGGATGACGGATCACCACCTCAAGCTGAACTTCCTCGGCAAGACGGAGCTGCTCTTCCTCCCGGGAAGGACTGCCCGTTCCATGATCTCGCCATCACGGTTGACAACTCCCTTGTGTTCTCCTCCCAGAGTGCTAAGAACCTTGGCGTGACCCTGGACAACACCCTGTCGTTCTCCACTAACATCAAGGCGGTGACACGATCCTGTAGGTTCATGCTCTACAACATCGCAGAGTAATCGACCCTGCCTCACACAGGAAGCGCCGCAGGTCCTAATCCAGGCACTTGTCATCTCCCGTCTGGATTACTGCAACTCGCTGTTGGCTGGGCTCCCTGCCTGTGCCATTAAACCCCTACAACTCATCCAGAACGCCGCAGCCCGTCTTGGTGTTCAACCTTCCCAAGTTCTCTCCACGTCACCCCCGCCTCCTCCCGCTCTTGGCTTCCAGTTGAAGCTCGCGATCCGCTACAAGACCATGGTGCTTGCCTACGGAGCTGTGAGGGGAACGGCACCTCCGTACCTTCAGGCTCTGATCAGGCCCTACACCCAAACAAGGGCACTGCGTTCATCCACCTCTGGCCTGCTCAGCCTCCCTACCTCTGAGGAAGCACAGTTCCCGCTCAGCCCAGTCAAAACTGTTCGCTGCTCTGGCACACCAATGGTGGAACAAGCTCCCTCACGACGCCAGGACAGCGGAGTCAATCACCACCTTCCGGAGACACCTGAAACCCCACCTCTTTAAGGAATACCTAGGATAGGATAAAGTAATCCTTCTAAACCCCCCCTTAAAAGATTTAGATGCACTATTGTAAAGTGGTTGTTCCACTGGATATCATAAGGTGAATGCACCAATTTGTAAGTCGCTCTGGATAAGAGCGTCTGCTAAATCGACTTAAATGTAAATGTAAGTGTAAATGCTACTGCTACTACTACTAGTGCTGCTGCTGCTGCTACTACTACGGCTGCGACTACTACTCGCTGCACTAGCGACTGCTACTACTACTACTACTACTACAAGCACTACTACTTAACCACTACTGCTGCTACTACTACACAACGCTGCTGCTGCTGCAGCGCAATTGCTGCTGCAACGCTGCCGACGCTGCAACAACTGTTGCTTTCTTTGCTCTGCTATGCTTCTTGCCACTGCTTCTTACGCGCTGTTGCTGCTGCTGCTCCAACAGCGTCTTGTAGCTAGCGCGCACAACGCGCAATGCTGCTGCTGGCAACTGCTGCTGCTGGCAGCGGCAACGCGCTGCTTAGCGGCGGCGGCAGCAGCAATCTCTTGTTGGCAACGGCTGCTGCTGCTGCTGGCGGCAACAACACGCAGCGGCAACGCAGCAACAGCAGCAGCACCCCAGCAACAACGGCAACTGCTGCTGCTCCCAACCCTCTCTCTCTTCTGCTGCTGCGCAGCACGGCAACACGGCACACTCTCGCTGCTCTCT
>NW_025550873.1:0-40000 GCF_905237065.1 Salmo salar | reverse complement strand
ATGACTCTTTGTACATAGGGCAACAGTAGAGTACTGGGTGGTAACCAGCTAGTAACAGTCTCTAAGGTGCAGGGTAGAGTACTGGGTGGTAACCAGCTAGTAACAGTCTCTAAGGTGCAGGGTAGAGTACTGGGTGGTAACCAGCTAGTAACAGTCTCTAAGGTGCAGGGTAGAGTACTGGGTGGTAACCAGCTAGTAACAGTGATTAAGGTTCAGCAGTCTGATGGCCTGGATATAGAAGTTGTTTTTCAGTCTCACAGTCCCAGCTTTGATGCACACGTACTGTCTCTGCCTGTTAGACGGTAGAGGGGTGAACAGACCGTGGCTCGGGGGGCTGAGGTCCTTGATGATCTTCTAGATGGTAGCAGGGGGAACAGGCCGTGGCTCGGGGGGCTGAGGTCCTTGATGATCTTCTAGACGGTAGCAGGGGAACAGGCCGTGGTTGGGGGGGGCTGAGGTCCTTGATGATCTTCTAGATGGTAGCAGGGTGAACAGGCCGTGGCTCAGGTGGCTGAGGTCCTTGATGATCTTCTAGATGGTAGCAGGGTGAACAGGCCGTGGCTCGGGGGCTGAGGTCCTTGATGATCTTCTAGACGGTAGCAGGGTGAACAGGCCGTGGCTCGGGGGCTGAGGTCCTTGATGATCTTCTAGATGGTAGCAGGGTGAACAGGCCGTGGCTGGGGTGGCTGAGGTCCTTGATGATCTTCTAGACGGTAGCAGGGGAACAGGCCGTGGCTCGGGGGCTGAGGTCCTTGATGATCTTCTAGATGGTAGCAGGGTGAACAGGCCGTGGCTCAGGTGGCTGAGGTCCTTGATGATCTTCTAGACGGTAGCAGGGGGAACAGGCCGTGGCTCAGGTGGCTGAGGTCCTTGATGATCTTCTAGATGGTAGCAGGGTGAACAGGCCAGGGCTCAGGTGGCTGAGGTCCTTGATGATCTTCTTGACCTTCCTGTGACATCGGGTGTTGTAGATATCCTGGAGGACAGGCAGTGTGCCCCCGATAACCCCCCAAGGCGGGGATACAGCCCAATAGGATGCTCTCGATGGTGCATCAGTAAAAGTGTGTTAGGATCTTAGGGACCAAGCCAGAGGTTGAAGAGGAGATGTTGTGCCTTCTTCATTACGGTGTCGGTGGCCGTTTCAGAGCCACCCTGAGATGATTTTGACCCTCTCCACCTCGGCGATGTGGACGGACGGGGTGCTCCCTCTCCTGAATTCCACGATCAGCTCCTTGGTTTTGTTGACGTTGAGTGAGAGGTTATTTTCCTGACACCACACTCCCAGAGCCCTCACCTCCTCCCTATAGGCCGTCTCGTCATTGTTGGTAATCAGGCCTACCACTGTTGTGTCGTCAGCAAACTTGATTATTGGAGTTGGAGACTCATAGGTGAACAGGGAGTACAGGAGGGGCTGAGCCCATACCCTTGTGGGGGAACCCCGTGTTGAGGATCAGTGTGGTGGAGGTGTTGTTGCTTACCCTCACCACCTGGGGGCGGCCCGTCAGGAAGTCCAGGACCCAGTTGCAGAGGGAGGTGTTTAGTCCCAGGGTCCTTATCTTAGTGATGAGTTTGGAGGGTACTATGGTGTTAAACGCTGAGCTGTAGTCAATGAACAGCATTCTTACATAGTTATTCCTCTTGTCCAGATGGGATAGGGCAGTGTGCAGTGGTTCGTGGATCTATTGGGGCGGTAAGCAAATTGAAGTGGGTCTAGGGTGACAGGTAAGGTGGAGGTGATATGATCCTTGACTAGTCTCTCAAAGCACTTCATGATGTCAGAAGTGAGTGCTACGGGGCGATAGTCATTTAGTTCAGTTACCTTTGCTTTCTTTGTGAACAGGAACAATGGTGGACATCTTGAAGCAAGTGAAGACAGCAGACTGAGATAGGGAGAGATTGAATACGCCCGTAAACATTCCAGCCAGCTGGTCTGCACATGGTATGAGGAAGCGGCTTGGAATGCTGTCAGCTTTGTGAGGGTCGCTCCTGTAAGTCGCTCTGGATAAGAGCGTCTGCTAAATGACCAATATGTGAATGGAAATGGTTAACGTCTGTGTGTGTGTGTGTGGCTGCCCTGGCCTCTTAACCCTATAATTACTGCAACACCAGAACACAGGTCAAGCCACAGGAATGTCATAATATCCAAATAGACACTGTGAACACAAGTGGTTTAACATCATTTGAGGAAACTTTACTAAATGGCACCATAAAAACCAAACCAAAAACAAACTTAAAAGTTGCTCAATGCAGAAGCAAGCACTCACACACACACACACACACACACACACACACACACACACACACACACACACACACACACACACACACACACACACACACACACACACACACACACACACACACACACACACAGTTTACCACACTTGATCAGAAGCAGATGTGTTGCAATCCGCAGCTTGGAGAAGCAGTCACGAAACGCCCTCCCCCCAACCTGCTGCACCTGTGCCGGGCCTCAGCAGCACTAACACACGGCAGATTGGACCCAATGGACTAGAGCGGAAGGGACCAGAGCAGACTGGATCAAATGTGCCAAAACCACCGGCACGACACCAGAACCAGAACAACAACACAGCCCACGTTCTGGAATCTACTCTTTATCCAACTCTAATATCCAGTCCTATACCCCAGCCCTATATCCCAGCCCTATACCCCAGCCCTATAGCCCAGCCCTATACCCCAGCCCTATACCCCAGCCCTATACCCCAGCCCTATATCCCAGCCCTATACCCCAGTCCTATACCCCAGTCCTATACCCCAGCCCTATATCCCAGCCCTATACCCCAGCCCTATAGCCCAGCCCTATACCCCAGCCCTATAGCCCAGGCCTATACCCCAGCCCTATAGCCCAGCCCCTATATCCCAGCCCAATACCCCAGCCTCAGCCCCATACCCCAGCCTCAGCCCCATACCCCAGCCTCAGCCCCATACCCCAGCCTCAGCCCCATACCCTAGCCTCAGCCCCATACCCATACCCCAGCCCTATACCCCAGCCCCATAACCCAGCCCCATACCCCAGCCTCAGCCCCATACCCCAGCCCTATACCCCAGCCCCATAACCCAGCCCCATACCCCAGCCTCAGCCCCATACCCCAGCCCCATACCCCATACCCATAACCCAGCCTCAGCCCCCAACCACAGCCCCATACCCATAACAAAGCCCCATACCCCATACCCCAGCCCCATAACCCAGCCTCAGCCTCAGCCCCCAACCACAGCCCCATACCCATAACAAAGCCCCATAACCCAGCCCCAGCCCCAGCCCCATACCCCAGCCCCATAACCCAGCCCCAGCCCCATAACCCAGCCCCAGCCCCAGCCCCATACCCCAGCCCCATACCCCAGCCCCATACCCCAGCCCCATAACCCAGCCCCAGCTCCAACCCTGCAGAGCCTGCAGAGCATGTGTTCAGTATTAAGCCAATTTACCTTCAGAGAGGCCGCAGCTCCAGGCTGCAGTGCTGCCTGGTTCCAAACAATACCCTGTGTATGATGAGCTGTCTAAGCAGCATCCCGGAGGAAGCTGCTGTGCAAGGGGACAAGGCATGGTGTAGGGCTGCACAATTAATCAAATTCACATCTAAACTGCAGTATTGACATGTATTATATCCATATTGGAAGAGAGCCATATAGCATGCAATATTTTGAAAGGCCACTCAGCCACATGTAATGTCCCGTTTTTATAGTGTACTCTGTTTGTCGTCTCTCTCCCTCTCTTCTCTTCCGGCTGCTTCCCACACACCCCGCCCCGGCTACAGTCGCTTAAGGGGCGCAGGTTCTCCTCCAGCACTGTAAGTTCTGTTCTATTAGTTCTGTTCTGTTAGTTCTGTTCTGTTAGTTCTGTTCTGTTAGTTCTGTCCTGTTAGTTCTGTTAGTTCTGTTCTGTTAGTTCTGTTCTGTTAGTTCTGTTCTGTAAGTTCTGTTCTGTTAGTTCTGTTCTGTTAGTTCTGTTCTGTTAGTTCTGTTAGTTCTGTTCTGTTAGCTCTGTTCTGTTAGTTCTGTTCTGTTAGTTCTGTTCTGTTAGTTCTGTTCTGTTAGGTCTGTTCTGTTAGTTCTGTTCTGTTAGTTCTGTTCTGTTAGTTCTGTTCTGTTAGTTCTGTTTTGTTAGTTCTGTTCTGTTAGTTCTGTTCTGTTAGTTCTGTTCTGTTAGTTCTGTTCTGTTAGTTCTGTTAGTTCTGTTCTGTTAGTTCTGTTCTGTTAGTTCTGTTCTATTAGTTCTGTTCTGTTAGTTCTGTTCTGTAAGTTCTGTTCTGTTAGTTCTGTTTTGTTAGTTCTGTTCTGTTAGTTCTGTTTTGTTAGTTCTGTCCTGTTAGTTCTGTTCTATTAGTTCTGTTCTGTTAGTTCTGTTCTGTAAGTTCTGTAAGTTCTGTTCTGTTAGTTCTGTTCTGTAAGTTCTGTAAGTTCTGTTCTGTTAGTTCTGTTCTGTTAGTTCTGTTCTGTTAGTTCTGTTCTGTTAGTTCTGTTCTGTAAGTTCTGTTCTGTTAGTTCTGTTCTGTTAGTTCTGTTCTGTAAGTTCTGTTAGTTCTGTTCTGTTAGTTCTGTTCTGTAAGTTCTGTTAGTTCTGTTCTGTTAGTTCTGTTCTGTAAGTTCTGTTAGTTCTGTTCTGTTCTGTTAGTTCTGTTCTGTTAGTTCTGTTCTGTTAGTTCTGTTCTGTAAGTTCTGTAAGTTCTGTTCTGTTCTGTTAGTTCTGTTCTGTTAGTTCTGTTCTGTTAGTTCTGTTCTGTTAGTTCTGTTCTGTAAGTTCTGTTAGTTCTGTTCTGTTCTGTTAGTTCTGTTCTGTTAGTTCTGTTCTGTTAGTTCTGTTCTGTTAGTTCTGTTCTGTTAGTTCTGTTCTGTTAGTTCTGTCCTGTTAGTTCTGTTCTGTTAGTTCTGTTCTGTAAGTTCTGTAAGTTCTGTTCTGTTAGTTCTGTTCTGTTAGTTCTGTTCTGTTAGTTCTGTTCTGTTAGTTCTGTTCTGTAAGTTCTGTTCTGTTAGTTCTGTTCTGTTAGTTCTGTTCTGTTAGTTATGTTCTGTTAGTTCTGTTCTGTAAGTTCTGTTAGTTCTGTTCTGTTAGTTCTGTTCTGTTAGTTCTGTTCTGTTAGTTCTGTTCTGTTAGTTCTGTTCTGTTAGTTCTGTTCTGTAAGTTCTGTTCTGTTAGTTCTGTTCTGTTAGTTCTGTTCTGTAAGTTCTGTTAGTTCTGTTCTGTTAGTTCTGTTCTGTTAGTTCTGTTTTGTTAGTTCTGTTCTGTTAGTTCTGTTAGTTCTGTTCTGTTAGTTCTGTTCTGTTAGTTCTGTAAGTTCTGTTAGTTCTGTTCTGTTAGTTCTGTTAGTTCTGTTCTGTTAGTTCTGTTCTGTTAGTTCTGTTCTGTTAGTTCTGTTCTGTTAGTTCTGTTTTGTTAGTTCTGTTAGTTCTGTCCTGTTAGTTCTGTCCTGTTAGTTCTGTCCTGTTAGTTCTGTTCTGTTAGTTCTGTTCTGTTAGTTCTGTTTTGTTAGTTCTGTTCTGTTAGTTCTGTTCTGTTAGTTCTGTTCTGTTAGTTCTGTTCTGTTAGTTCTGTTCTGTAAGTTCTGTTCTGTTAGTTCTGTTCTGTTAGTTCTGTTCTGTTAGTTCTGTTCTGTTAGCTCTGTTCTGTTAGTTCTGTCCTGTTAGTTCTGTTCTGTTAGTTCTGTTCTGTTAGTTCTGTCCTGTTAGCTCTGTTCTGTTAGTTCTGTCCTGTTAGTTCTGTTAGTTCTGTTCTGTTAGTTCTGTTCAGTTAGTTCTGTTCTGTTAGTTCTGTTCTGTTAGTTCTGTTCTGTTAGTTCTGTCCTGTTAGTTCTGTTCTGTTAGTTCTGTTCTGTTAGTTCTGTCCTGTTAGTTCTGTTCTGTTAGTTCTGTTCTGTTAGTTCTGTTCTGTTAGTTCTGTCCTGTTAGTTCTGTTAGTTCTGTTCTGTTAGTTCTGTTCAGTTAGTTCTGTTCTGTTAGTTCTGTCCTGTTAGTTCTGTCCTGTTAGTTCTGTTCTGTTAGTTCTGTTTTGTTAGTTCTGTTAGTTCTGTTCTGTTAGTTCTGTTCTGTTAGTTCTGTTAGTTCTGTTCTGTTAGTTCTGTTCTGTTAGTTCTGTTCTGTTAGTTCTGTTCTGTTAGTTCTGTTCTGTTAGTTCTGTTCTGTTAGTTCTGTTAGTTCTGTTCTGTTAGTTCTGTTCTGTTAGTTCTGTTCTGTTAGTTCTGTTCTGTTAGTTCTGTTCAGTTAGTTCTGTTCTGTTAGTTCTGTCCTGTTAGTTCTGTCCTGTTAGTTCTGTTCTGTTAGTTCTGTTTTGTTAGTTCTGTTCTGTTAGTTCTGTTCTGTTAGTTCTGTTCTGTTAGTTCTGTTCTGTTAGTTCTGTTCTGTTAGTTCTGTTCTGTTAGTTCTGTTCTGTAAGTTCTGTTAGTTTTGTTCTGTTAGTTCTGTCCTGTTAGTTCTGTCCTGTTAGTTCTGTTAGTTCTGTTCTGTTAGTTCTGTTCTGTTAGTTCTGTTCTGTTCTGTTAGTTCTGTTCTGTTAGTTCTGTTAGTTCTGTTAGTTCTGTTAGTTCTGTTAGTTCTGTTCTGTAAGTTCTGTTAGTTTTGTTCTGTTAGTTCTGTTCTGTTAGTTCTATTTTGTTAGTTCTGTTCTGTTAGTTCTGTTCTGTTAGTTCTGTAAGTTCTGTTAGTTCTGTTCTGTTAGCTCTGTTCTGTTAGTTCTGTTAGTTCTGTTCAGTTAGTTATGTTCTGTTAGTTCTGTTCTGTTAGCTCTGTTCTGTTAGTTCTGTTCTGTTAGTTCTGTTAGTTCTGTTCTGTTAGTTCTGTTAGTTCTGTTCTGTTAGTTCTGTTCTGTTAGTTCTGTTCTGTTAGTTCTGTTCTGTTAGTTCTGTTAGTTCTGTTCTGTTAGTTCTGTTCTGTTAGTTCTGTTCTGTTAGTTCTGTTCTGTTAGTTCTGTTCTGTTAGTTCTGTTAGTTCTGTTCAGTTAGTTATGTTCTGTTAGTTCTGTTCTGTTAGCTCTGTTCTGTTAGTTCTGTTCTGTTAGTTCTGTTCTATTAGTTCTGTTCTGTTAGTTCTGTTCTGTTAGTTCTGTTCTGTTAGTTCTGTTCTGTTAGTTCTGTTCTGTTAGTTCTGTTAGTTCTGTTCAGTTAGTTCTGTTCTGTTAGTTCTGTTCTGTTAGTTCTGTTCTGTTAGTTCTGTTCTGTTAGTTCTGTTAGTTCTGTTCTGTTAGTTCTGTTCTGTTAGTTCTGTTAGTTCTGTTCTGTTAGTTCTGTTCTGTTAGTTCTGTTCTGTTAGTTCTGTTCTGTTAGTTCTGTTAGTTCTGTTCTGTTAGTTCTGTTAGTTCTGTTCTGTTAGTTCTGTTCTGTTAGTTCTGTTAGTTCTGTTCTGTTAGTTCTGTTCTGTTAGTTCTGTTCTGTTAGTTCTGTTAGTTCTGTTCTGTTAGTTCTGTTCTGTTAGTTCTGTTCTGTTAGTTCTGTTCTGTTAGTTCTGTTCTGTTAGTTCTGTTCTGTTAGTTCTGTTCTGTTAGTTCTGTTCTGTTAGTTCTGTTTTGTTAGTTATGTTCTGTTAGTTCTGTTCTGTTAGTTCTGTTCTGTTAGTTCTGTTCTGTTAGTTCTGTTAGTTCTGTTCTGTTAGTTCTGTTTTGTTAGTTCTGTTCTGTTAGTTCTGTTCTGTTAGTTCTGTTCTGTTAGTTCTGTTCTGTTAGTTCTGTTAGTTCTGTTCAGTTAGTTATGTTAGTTCTGTTCTGTTAGTTCTGTTCTGTTAGTTCTGTTCTGTTAGTTCTGTTAGTTCTGTTCAGTTAGTTATGTTAGCTCTGTTCTGTTAGTTCTGTTCTGTTAGTTCTGTTAGTTCTGTTCTGTTAGTTCTGTTTTGTTAGTTCTGTTCTGTTAGTTCTGTTAGTTCTGTTCAGTTAGTTATGTTCTGTTAGTTCTGTTCTGTTAGTTCTGTTCTGTTACTTCTGTAAGTTCTGTTAGTTCTGTTCTGTTAGTTCTGTTCTGTTAGTTCTGTTCTGTTAGGTCTGTTCTGTTAGTTCTGTTCAGTTAGTTCTGTTCTGTTAGTTCTGTTCTGTTAGTTCTGTTAGTTCTGTTCTGTTAGTTCTGTCCTGTTAGTTCTGTTAGTTCTGTTCTGTTAGTTCTGTTCTGTTAGTTCTGTTCTATTAGTTCTGTTCTGTTAGTTCTGTTCTATTAGTTCTGTTCTGTTAGTTCTGTTCTGTTAGTTCTGTAAGTTCTGTTAGTTCTGTAAGTTCTGTTAGTTCTGTTCTGTTAGTTCTGTAAGTTCTGTTAGTTTTGTTAGTTCTGTTCTGTTAGTTCTGTTCAGTTAGTTCTGTTCTGTTAGTTCTGTTCTGTTAGTTCTGTTCTGTTAGCTCTGTTCTGTTAGTTCTGTTCTGTTAGTTCTGTTCTGTTAGTTCTGTTCTGTTAGTTCTGTTCTGTTAGCTCTGTTCTGTTAGTTCTGTTCTGTAAGTTCTGTTAGTTCTGTTCAGTTAGTTCTGTTCTGTTAGTTCTGTTTTGTTAGTTCTGTTCTGTTAGTTCTGTTTTGTTAGTTCTGTCCTGTTAGTTCTGTTCTGTTAGTTCTGTTCTGTTAGTTCTGTTCTGTTAGTTCTGTTCTGTTAGTTCTGTTCTGTTAGGTCAAATGCGGTCAACAGACTGTTCCAAACAAAAATGTTTTCCACTTAATACAAATCATTCTATTTCTATAATTCCAACAGTTCATTCTATTTCTATGATTCCAACATTTCATTCTATTTCTATGATTCCAACATTTCATTCTATTTCTATGATTCCAACAGTTCATTATATTTCTGTGATTCCAACAGTTCACCCAAGTGTTTTGATATATATCGCAAGTCAAATCGCAAATTAGATTTTTTTGCCGATATCCTGCAGTGGGGTGAGAGGTAGAGGAGGTAGAAGGAAGACTGGACAATGCACAGATTGAGAGGTGGACGAGATGTAGTGAGAGGTGTGGTGAGAGGGGGAGGAGGTGTAGTGAGAGGTGGGGTGAGAGGGGGAGGGGAGGTGGGGTGAGAGGGGGGAAGTGGGGGGTGGAAGGGAGAGATGAGAGGTGGAGGTTAAGAACTTTGGGATCAGTATCAGGATCACCTAATTACTTAGTCTCTAGAAAACAGATTGGCTCACGTTAACTTCTAAATTGGTAGGGGTGATATATCGGTTTCTCAAAGAGCAGAACTAGCCTACACTCTTAGAAAAAAGGTTATTTGTGGTTTATATAGAACTTCTTGGTTGTTTGGACGAGATTAAAGAACCCTTTACTAATCAAGGTTCTATATAGACTGTATATACCCAGTGAAGGTAAAGTATTCACACCCCTTGAGTCAATACTTAGAAGCACCTTTGGCAGTGATTACAGCTGTGAGTCTTTCTGGGTAAGTCTCTAAGAGCTTTCCACACCGGGAATGTGCAACATTTACCCATTATTCTCTTCAAAATTCTTCAAGTTCTGACAAATTAGTTGTTGATCATTGCAAGACAACCATTTTCAGGTCTTGCCATAGATTTTCTAGTAGATTTAAGTCAAAACTATAACTAGGCTACTAAGGAACATTCACTATCTTCTTGGTAAGCAACTCCAGTGTATATTTGACCTTGTGTTTTAGGTTATTGTCCTGCTGAAAGGTGAATTAATCTCCCAGTGTCTGGTGGAAAGCAGACTGAAACAGGTTTTTCTCTAGGATTTTGCCTGCGCCTTGCTCTATTCTGTTCATTTTTATCCCAAGAAACTCCTAGTCCTTGTTGATGACAAGCATACCCATAACATGATGTAGCCACCACCATGCTTGAAAATATGGAGAGTGGTACTCAGTGATGTGTTGTGTTGGATTTGCAGCAAACATAACACTTTGTATTCAGGACATAAAGTTAATTTCTTTGCCTCATCTTTAGCAGTTTTACTTTAGTGCCTTGTTGCAAACAGGATGCATGTTTTAGAATATTTGTATTCTGTACTTTCACTCAGTCAATTAGGTTAGTATTGTGGCGTAACTATAATGTTGTTGATCCATCCACAGTTTTCCTATCACATCCATTCCATTTTGTAACTGTTTTAAAGTCACCATCATGGTGAAATCCCTGAGTGGTTTCCTTACTCTCCGGCAACTGAGTTAGGAAGGACGCCTGTATCTTTGTAGTGACTGAGTGAATTGAAACACCATCCAAAGTGTAATTAATAACTTCACCATGCTCAAAGGGATATTCAATGTCTGTTTTTTTACCCATCTACCAATAGGTGCCCTTCTATGCGAGGCATGAAAAACCTCCCTGGTCTTTGTGGTTTAATCTGTGTTTGAAATTCACTGCTCGACTGAGGGACCTTACAGATAATTGTATGTGTGGGGTACAGAGATGAGGTAGTCATTCAAAAATCATGTTGAACACTATTATTGGACACAGAGTGAGTCCATTCAACTTATTATGTAACACAACTGATTTAGGATTGTCATAACAAAGGGGTTGAATAATTATTTGCTCATCACATTTCAGCTTTTCATTTTTTATTAATGTGTAAAAATTTCTACAAATATAATTCCACTTTGATATTATGGGGTATTGTGGTGTATTGTGTGTAGGCCAGTGACACACAATTTCAATTTAATAAATTTTAAATTCAGGCTGTAACACAACAAAATGTGGAAAAAGTCAAGGGGTGTGAATACTTTCTGAAGGTACTGAAAAAAATCATGCTTAATTACAATGGAGAGAGACAGACAACAGAGAAATAATAGAAAAGTAAACACTTAATAATAAAAGTAATAATAGATACACAATGTTTAATGATAACTAGGTTATATACAAGGGGTACTAGTACTGAGTAATGATAACTAGGTTATATACAAGGGGTACCAGTACTGAGTAATGATAACTAGGTTATATACAAGGTGTACCAGTACCGAGTAATGATAACTAGGTTATATACAAGGGGTACCAGTACTGAGTAATGATAACTAGGTTATATACAAGGGGTACCAGTACTAATGATAACTAGGTTATATACAAGGGGTACTAGTACTGAGTAATGATAACTAGGTTATATACAAGGGGTACTAGTACTGAGTAATGATAACTAGGTTATATACAAGGGGTACTAGTACTGAGTAATGATAACTAGGTTATATACAAGGGGTACCAGTACTGAGTAATGATAACTAGGTTATACACAGGGGTACCAGTACTGAGTAATGATAACTAGGTTATATACAAGGGGTACCAGTACTGAGTAATGATAACTAGGTTATATACAAGGTGTACCAGTACTGAGTAATGATAACTAGGTTATACACAGGGGTACCAGTACTGAGTAATGATAACTAGGTTATATACAGTAAAAGGGGTATGAGCAGTGAGTCGATGTGCGGAGGTACGAGGTAGTTGAGGTAGATATCACAAGAGGCTGTTGAGGGGAGGACGGCTCATAATAATGCCCGGAACGGAGCCAAATGTAACGGCATCAAAGGCCTGGAAACCATGGAAACCACGTGTTTGATGTATTTGACACCATTCCACTGATTCCACTCCAGTCGTTATCACGAGCCAGTCCTCCCCCAATTAAGGTGTTACCAACCTCCTGTGGTAGATATGTACATATAACTAGGAATAAAGTGACAGATGGTCAATAGTAGCAGCAGTATATGTGCAAAAAGTTAGTGCAAAAAGGGTCAATGCGGGCTGTCCGGGTAGCTATTTGGTTAACTATTTATCAGTCTTATGGCTTGGGGGGTAGAAGCTATTCAGGGTCCTGTTGGTCCCAGACTTGGTGCACTGCTTGCTGTGCGGTAGCAGAGAGAACAGTCTATGACTTGGGTGGCTGGAGTCTTTGACAATTTTTAGTTTTAGGGCCTTCCTCTGACACCGCCTGGTGTAGATGTCCTGGATGGCAGGAAGCTCAGACCCAGTGATGTACTGGGCCGTACACACTACCCTCTGTAGCGCCTTGTGGTCTGGTGCTGAGCAGTTGCCGTACCAAAGCGGTATTGTAGCAAGTCAGGATGCTCTCGATGGTGCAGCTGTATAACTTTTTGAGGATCTGACGGCCCATGCCAATGCTTTTCAGCCTCCTGAGGCGGAAGAGGCGTTGTGCCCTCCGACGAACCATCAAACAGGCAAAGTGTCAATACAGGACTAAGATCGAATCGTACTACACCGGCTCTGATGCTTCAGTGAAGAAGAACCTCTAGGTTCTGATTAAAGAACCCTGTAAAAGGGTTCTACAGTCAAATCATTTTATAACATTTTTGACATGCGTTTTTCTGGATTTTTTGTTGTTGTTATTCTGTCTCTCACTGTTCAAATAAACCTACCATTAAAATTATAGACTGATCATTTCTTTGTCAGTGGGCAAACGTACAAAATCAGCAGGGGATCAAATACTTTTTTCCCTCACTGTAGGTCCCCTATATAGACATGTTAAGAGTTCCATACAAACCTTTTTGGTTCTTTAAGGAAACTTTTATTTGAAGAGCGTAGCACTAGGCAAGGAGGGAAGTGTGTGTGTGTGAGCGATGGTGGTGTGTGTGTGTGTGTGAGAGTGTGTGTACGATGGTGGTGTGTGTGTGTGTGTGTGTGAGTCTGAGTGTGTGAGTCTGAGTGTGTGTGTGTGTGTGTGTGTGTGTACGATGGTGGTGTGTGTGTGTGTGTGTGTGTGTGTGTGTGTGTGTGTGTGTGTGTGTGTGTGTGTGTGTGTGTGTGTGTGTGTGTGTGTGTGTGTGTGTGTGTGAGAGAGAGAGAGAGAGAGAGCGAGACCTGGAAGGAAATCCCACCCACCTCCAGCTCTTCGTCTTTATTCTATCAACCTGCAGTAATGTTCTCCAGATGCAGCCCTGCGCAGTGTGTGTGTGTGTGTGTGTGTGTGTGGGATCGTGCATGGCCCCGGGCCTGGCGTTAGCATCACATGCTAATTGATTCCATATGAGCCACAGCGAGCTACGGGAGAGGAGAGGCAGGGGAGAGGAGAGGCAGGGGAGAGGAGAGGCAGGCGAGAGGAGAGGCAGGGGAGACGAGAGGAGAGGCAGGGGAGAGGAGAGGCAGGGCAGGGGAGAGGAGAGGAAGAGCAGGGGAGAGAAGAGGCAGAGGAGAGGAGAGGCAGGGGAGAGGAGAGGCAGGCGAGAGGAGAGGCAGGGGAGAGGCAGGCGAGAGGAGAGGCAGGGGAGACGAGAGGAGAGGCAGGGGAGAGGAGAGGCAGGGGAGAGGAGAGGCAGGGCAGGGGAGAGGGGAGAGGCAGGGGAGAGGCAGGCGAGAGGAGAGGCAGGGGAGAGGAGAGGCAGGGGAGAGGGGAGAGGAGAGGCAGGGGAGAGGAGAGGCAGGGCAGGGGGAGAGGCAGGGGAGAGGAGAGGCAGGGGAGAGGAGAGGAAGAGCAGGGGAGAGAAGAGGCAGAGGAGAGGAGAGGCAGGCGAGAGGAGAGGCAGGGGAGAGGAGAGGCAGGGGAGAGGAGAGGCAGGGGAGAGGCAGGGGAGAGGAGAGGCAGGGCAGGGGAGAGGAAGAGCAGGGGAGAGAAGAGGCAGGGGAGAGGAGAGGCAGGCGAGAGGAGAGGCAGGCGAGAGGAGAGGCAGGGGAGAGGAGAGGCAGGGGAGAGGAGAGGCAGGGGAGAGGCAGGGGAGAGGAGAGGCAGGGGAGAGGAGAGGCAGGGGAGGAGGGAACACATGATCCTAATACACCCTCTCTGAAATTCACATGCACACACACACACACACACACACACACACACACACACACACACACACACACACACACACACACACACTCCCGGCCTCCCCGTGGAGCGTTGGCTCCCTGTTGCTTGATTACAGTGCAGCAGGCTAGTACAAGTGTCTGCCTCCACATTGTGCACCTGGTGAGGGAGGTGGACGGGGAGGGAGGTGGGGGGGAGGGAGGTAGGGAGTTGGGGGGGAGGGAGGTGGGGTTAGTGAGGGAGGTGGGGAGAGGGAGGTGGGGAGGTGGGGTGAGGGAGGTGGGGAGGTGGGGTGAGGGAGGTGGTGGGGGAGGGACGGGAAAGGGGGGAGGGAGTTGGAGGAGGGAGGTGGGGGAGGGAGGGAGGTGGGGAGGGAGGTGGAAGGGGGAGGGAGGGGGAGGGAGGAGGGAGGTGGGGGAGGGAGGTGGAGGGGAAGGGAGGTGGGGAGGTGGGGGAGGGAGGTGGGGTGAGGGAGGACAGCGGGGAGGGAGGAGGAGGGAGGTGGAGGGGGAGGGAGGTGGAGTGGGGTGAGGGAGGACAGCGGGGAGGGAGGAGGAGGGAGGTGGAGGGGAGGGAGGGAGGGGAGGGGAAGGGAGGTGGGGAGGTGGGGGAGGGAGGTGGGGTGAGGGAGGACAGCGGGGAGGGAGGAGGAGGGGGAGGGAGGGAGGGAGGGGGAGGGAGGTGGAGGGGGAGGGTGGGGGAGGGAGGGGGAGGGACAGAGGACTCTAGTTGACACCTGTCCAGAGGGCAGATGGCGCTCCAGCAACAAAAACCCTTCCCGGCGAGGGAGTAACAGGAAAAGGAACAGCCATATTTGTCTCAGAGATTGATGACTTCCTGTTGGAATAGACCTCTTGTGGTCAGTCACTTACGCTTCGATCGCACCGACAGCGTCGTTGAGCAAAATAGTACGCAGCATCATCTGGATATGTTTACAACAACAGTTCAACATTCACCCTCTGCTCCCATTTCTGTCAAGTCGTCTACAGCAAACAGTTTGATCACATACTTTCTATAAATCCAATGTACTCACCACACAGAACGCACAGCAACTGTCTCTGCACCGCAATGCTGCAAAGCAAACTCAGCTCCATTGGAAATGAATGTAATTCTGGTGTACCAAAACGTAATGTCTCTGTCGGTGTGTTGGAAGCGTAAGTCTTTGGAAACCCATTCTCTGTAGGGTACTTGTTGGATAAGAGCCTATAAAGGGTGGTAGGTAGCCTAGCGTTTAAAGCTTTGGGACAGTAACGGAAAGGTTGCTGGTTCGAATGCCCAAGGTGAACAACCTGTTGATATGCAAGGCTCTTAAAACCCTCATTTTCTCCAGGGGTGCCATACTAATACCCTGTAATAAAAAAAATGGTTCTTTAACTGTAGAACATAAAAGTGCTCTCAACTGTAGAACATGAAAGTGCTCTCAACTGTAGAACATAAAAGTGCTCTCAACTGTAGAACATGAAAGGGTTCTTCCACTGTAGAACATGAAAGGGTTCTTCCACTGTAGAACATGAAAAGGTTCTTCCACTGTAGAACATGAAAGGGTTCTTCGGCTGTCCCCATATGAGATCCCTTTTTTGGGTTCCAGGTACAACCTTTTCCAAACAGGGTTCTACATGGAACCCACAAGGGTTCTCCTATGGGGAAAGCCGAAAGAGCCCTTTTGGAAGCCTTTTTTTTCTGAAAAAGTGTATGATTGACCGTGTAAAAGAACATATTTCACTGCACCTATCCGGTATACGTGACAATAAAATATATACATTATCATTATCATTATTATTATTATTATTATTATTATTATTATATAAGGCTCTTATAAAAGTAGTGCGCTGTGTAGAGGATAGAATGCCATTTGAGATACAACCAATAGATCAGTTACTACAGTTCTACTATTTGTATTTCTATTTATTTAACCTTTATTTAACTAGGCAAGTCAGTTAAGAACAAATTCTTATTTTCAATGACGGCCTACCAGGGAACAGCGGGGTTAACTGCCTTGTTCAGGGGCAGAATGCTCCTACAGTGGAACTGAAAACATCAGACGGACGGCGTGAGATCCCCGTACCGTGTTGTGTTGTATGCGGCAGGACTAGATATGTATGTTTTTTTTTGAGGGGGGGGTCGTCAGATAAATCAAAACACAACAGTTACAACGACCACATGCTACGCTAGCCATTGACTTCTCACTAGCCATCATCATTCCACATGAACACAAAAACAAATATTCACCCTGCTTGGTAATGTCTAGGTCCTAGAGTGACTGTATTGTAATAGCTGGTGGATAAGGGCTGTGTTAATCTCCACTACTCCACTTTCAGCAAACATCCATTCATTTACACACTGCCTGACCAGAGGGATCAGGGGGATTGGGCTGCTGTTCAGAGGAATATAAAGCTATTTACACATTTAGTAGCCTGACACACACACACACACACACACACACACACACACACACACACACACACACACACACACACACACACACAGACACAGACACACACACACACACACACACACACACACACACACACACACTACACACACACACACACACACACACACACACACACACACACACACACACACTGAGAGAATGGCTGGACCAATGTGACGTGATGTGATGCGGGGGCTGCAAGTGAAATTCCCCATTGATGATTAGATCCATGTGAAATACACCGGCTAGTGATCCAGGGAAAAACAGGCCAGCCATAGTGACTCAGTGAATCAGGGTTAAACAGGCCAGCCGTAGTGACTCAGTGAATCAGGGTTAAACAGGCCAGCCATAGTGACTCAGTGAATCAGGGTTAAACAGGCCAGCCATAGTGACTCAGTGAATCAGGGTTAAACAGGCCAGCCATAGTGACTCAGTGAATCAGGGTTAAACAGGCCAGCCATAGTGACTCAGTGAATCAGGGTTAAACAGGCCAGCCATAGTGACTCAGTGAATCAGGGTTAAACAGGCCAGCCATAGTGACTCAGTGAATCAGGGTTAAACAGGCCAGCCGTAGTGACTCAGTGAATCAGGGTTAAACAGGCCAGCCATAGTGACTCAGTGAATCAGGGTTAAACAGGCCAGCCGTAGTGACTCAGTGAATCAGGGTAAAACAGGCCAGCCATAGTGACTCAGTGAATCAGGGTTAAACAGGCCAGCCATAGTGACTCAGTGAATCAGGGTTAAACAGGCCAGCCGTAGTGACTCAGTGAATCAGGGTTAAACAGGCCAGCCATAGTGACTCAGTGAATCAGGGTAAAACAGGCCAGCCGTAGTGACTCAGTGAATCAGGGTTAAACAGGCCAGCCATAGTGACTCAGTGAATCAGGGTAAAACAGGCCAGCCGTAGTGACTCAGTGAATCAGGGTAAAACAGGCCAGCCGTAGTGACTCAGTGAATCAGGGTTAAACAGGCCAGCCATAGTGACTCAGTGAATCAGGGTTAAACAGGCCAGCCATAGTGACACAGTGATCTGAGCCACAATAAAGTGGATATGATACAGATTTATCAACTTGAACTCTCTTCTGTATTGGAAATGTTCATCCACCGTGTGCTGGGGTTTCAGGAGACTATCCCACCTGCTGTGTTGACATATTCAGGTCTTTTTCAGCCTGTCCCAGTAGTACCAGGCAGACAGCACGTTGCCCTGAACAGGCACCCTACCCTGACTCGACTGATTACAGATCCAGCTCTGGATCTCTGCAAGAACATAGTCCTGAGTGAACCCCGCTGCAAAGATAGATAGAGAGAGAGAGACAGAGAGAGAAAAAGAGAGACAGAGCGAGAGAGAGACGGAGAGAGAGGAGAGAGAGAGAGAGAGAGAGAGAGAGAGAGAGAAAGGCAGTCAGGCAGTAAAAACCCACAGGCTGTCCATACAGGCCGACTTTCCTCTGTCTTCCTCAGGAAGGAAAAAATGAGACAAATGTTAGGTTGTTTACACTGCTGCCTCAAATTAATTCAAGATGGTGGCTGTAGAGGATAATATTCAAGATGGTGGCTGTAGAGGATAATATTCAAGATGGTGGCTGTAGAGGATAATATTCAAGATGGTGGCTGTAGAGGAAAATATTCAAGATGGTGGCTGTAGAGGATAATATTCAAGATGGTGGCTGTAGAGGATAATATTCAAGATGGTGGCCGTAGAGGAAAAGATTCAAGATGGTGGCCGTAGAGGAAAAGATTCAAGATGGTGGCCGTAGAGGATAATATTCAAGATGGTGCCCGTAGAGGAAAAGATTCAAGATGGTGGCCGAGAGGAAAAGATTCAAGATGGTGGCCGTAGAGGAAAATATTCAAGATGGTGGCCGTAGAGGAAAATATTCAAGATGGTGGCTGTAGAGGAAAATTTTCAAGATGGTGGCTGTAGAGGAAAATATTCAAGATGGTGGCTGTAGAGGAAAATATTCAAGATGGTGGCTATAGAGGAAAATATTCAAGATGGTGGCTATAGAGGAAAATATTCAAGATGGTGGCTGTAGAGGAAAATATTCAAGATGGGGGCTGTAGAGGAAAAGATTCAAGATGGTGGCTGTAGAGGAAAATCTTCAAGATGGTGGCTGTAGAATAAAATATTTAAGATGGTGGCTGTAGAGGAAAAGCAGCCAGCACCAGCAGAGATTTGATCAAAGACATTTGATTCAGCAATTTTTCTTTTTAATTGACCACTAATTAGATTACATTAAACTGGCAAAGGTTGGCCTCATTGCAAAGTAATGCAGAAGCGGAGAGAGAGGGGTGTGTGTAGTGTGTGTGTGTAGTGTGTGTGTGTGTGTGTGTTCAGTCACAGAAGCACTCAGTCAAACAGAAGCACCACTGTTAAGGTGTGAGTGTCGTACTGTGTGCCAGGCTCATTACCAAAGGATGTGTGTGTGTGTGTGTGTGTGTGTGTGTGTGTGTGTGTGTGTGTGTGTGTGTGTGTGTGTGTGTGTGTGTGTGTGTGTGTGTGTGTTGTGTGTATATGTGTTTCTATGTGTGTGATTCTGTGTGTGTTTCTGTGTGTGTTTCTGTGTGTGTGTGTGCGTGTTTCTGTGTGTGTGTGTGCCTGTGTGTGTGTGTGTATATATGTATGTGTGTGTGTGTGTGTGCGTGTTTCTGTGTGTGTGTGTGTGTGTTTCTGTGTGTGTGTGTGTGTGTGTGTGTGTGTGTGCGTGTTTCTGTGTGTGTGTGTGTGTGTGTGTTTCTGTGTGTGTGTGTGTGTGTGTGTGTGTGTGTGTGTGTGTGTGTGTGTGTGTGCGTGTTTCTGTGTGTGTGTGTGTGTTTTCTGTGTGTGTGTGTGTGTGTGTGTTTCTGTGTGTGTGTGTGTGTGTGTGTGTGTGTGTGTGTGTGTGTGTGTGTGTGTGTGTGTGTGTGTGTGTGTGTGTGTGTGTGTGTGTGTGTGTGTGTGTGTGTGTGTGTGTGTGTGTGTGTGTGTGCGTGTGTGCGCGTGTTTCTGTGTGTGTGTGTGCGTGTTTCTGTGTGTGTGTGTGTTTACTCTAACCATGACAGGTTTATAGCGTGCCCTGGGTGCTATACCGTTGAATCTGATTGGTTAAATAATGCTTCGTAACCAACAGGTGTGGACTAACTTATGGGTACCTTTCTCAACAATGCAGAGTTGTAATAATGTTTTTACTAGAAATAGTGACACGACGGAGAATTACGAATAACAATAATGTGGCTATATATAGGAAGTAGCAGGCTATATACAGGGAGTACAGGGAGTACCAGGTAATAACATGGCTATATACAGGGAGTACCAGGTAATAACATGGCTATATACAGGGAGTACCAGGTAATAACATGGCTATATACAGGGAGTACCAGGTAATAACATGGCTATATACAGGGAGTACCAGGTAATAACATGGCTATATACAGGGAGTACCAGGTAATAACATGGCTATATACAGGGAGTACCAGGTAATAACATGGTTATATACAGGGAGTACCAGGTAATAACATGGTTATATACAGGGAGTACCAGGTAATACCATGGCTATATACAGGGAGTACCAGGTAATACCATGGCTATATACAGGGAGTACCAGGTAATAACATGGCTATATACAGGGAGTACCAGGTAATAACATGGCTATATACAGGGAGTACCAGGTAATAACATGGTTATATACAGGGAGTACCAGGTAATAACATGGCTATATACAGGGAGTACCAGGTAATAACATGGCTATATACAGGGAGAACCAGGTAATAACATGGCTATATACAGGGAGTACCAGGTAATAACATGGTTATATACAGGGAGTACCAGGTAATAACATGGTTATATACAGGGAGTACCAGGTAATAACATGGCTATATACAGGGAGTACCAGGTAATAACATGGCTATATACAGGGAGTACCAGGTAATAACATGGCTATATACAGGAAGTACAGGGAGTACCAGGTAATAACATGGCTATATACAGGAAGTACCAGGTAATAACATGGCTATATACAGGGAGTACCAGGTAATAACATGGCTATATACAGGGAGTACCAGGTAATAACATGGCTATATACAGGGAGTACCAGGTAATAACATGGCTATATACAGGGAGTACCAGGTAATAACATGGCTATATACAGGGGAGTACCAGGTAATAACATGGTTATATACAGGGAGTACCAGGTAATAACATGGTTATATACAGGGAGTACCAGGTAATAACATGGCTATATACAGGGAGTACCAGGTAATAACATGGTTATATACAGGGAGTACCAGGTAATAACATGGCTATATACAGGGAGTACCAGGTAATAACATGGTTATATACAGGGAGTACCAGGTAATAACATGGCTATATACAGGGAGTACCAGGTAATAACATGGTTATATACAGGGAGTACCAGGTAATAACATGGCTATATACAGGGAGTACCAGGTAATAACATGGTTATATACAGGGAGTACCAGGTAATAACATGGCTATACACAGGGAGTACTAGGTAATAACATGGCTATATACAGGGAGTACCAGGTAATAACATGGTTATATACAGGGAGTACCAGGTAATAACATGGTTATATACAGGAAGTACCAGGTAATAACATGGTTATATACAGGGAGTACCAGGTAATAACATGGCTATATACAGGGAGTACCAGGTAATAACATGGCTATATACAGGGAGTACCAGGTAATAACATGGCTATATACAGGGAGTACCAGGTAATAACATGGTTATATACAGGGAGTACCAGGTAATAACATGGCTATATACAGGGAGTACCAGGTAATAACATGGTTATATACAGGGGAGTACCAGGTAATAACATGGTTATATACAGGGAGTACCAGGTAATAACATGGTTATATACAGGGAGTACCAGGTAATAACATGGTTATATACAGGGAGTACCAGGTAATAACATGGCTATATACAGGGAGTACCAGGTAATAACATGGTTATATACAGGGAGTACCAGGTAATAACATGGCTATATACAGGGAGTACCAGGTAATAACATGGTTATATACAGGGAGTACCAGGTAATAACATGGCTATATACAGGGAGTACCAGGTAATAACATGGTTATATACAGGGAGTACCAGGTAATAACATGGCTATACACAGGGAGTACTAGGTAATAACATGGCTATATACAGGGAGTACCAGGTAATAACATGGCTATATACAGGGAGTACCAGGTAATAACATGGTTATATACAGGGAGTACCAGGTAATAACATGGCTATATACAGGGAGTACCAGGTAATACCATGGCTATATACAGGGAGTACCAGGTAATACCATGGCTATATACAGGGAGTACCAGGTAATAACATGGCTATATACAGGGAGTACCAGGTAATAACATGGCTATATACAGGGACTACCAGGTAATAACATGGTTATATACAGGGAGTACCAGGTAATAACATGGTTATATACAGGGAGTACCAGGTAATACCATGGCTATATACAGGGAGTACCAGGTAATAACATGGCTATATACAGGGAGTACCAGGTAATAACATGGCTATATACAGGGAGTACCAGGTAATACCATGGCTATATACAGGGAGTACCAGGTAATACCATGGCTATATACAGGGAGTACCAGGTAATACCATGGCTATATACAGGGAGTACCAGGTAATAACATGGTTATATACAGGGAGTACCAGTAACGAGTCGATGTGCAGGGGTACCAGGTAATTGAGGTAGCTATGTACATGTAGGTAGGGATGAAGTGACTAGGCAACAGGATAGGGTAGCCATTTGATTAGCTATCTATAGCTATAGACATTTAGGCAGGTTATCTTGGTGTTCTTGGACGTGGGGGCGGCAGGGTAGCCTAGTGGTTAGAGCTTTGGACTTGTAACCGAAAGGTTGCAAGATCGAATCCCTGAGCTGACAAGGTAAAAATCTGTCGTTCTGCCCCTGAACAAGGCAGTTAAACCCACTGTTCCTAGCCCGTCATTGTAAATTAGAACTTGTTCTAATTGACCTTAACTGACCTGCCTAGTTAAATAAATAAATGGGAGTATGGTGGTCTGCTTAAAACAAGGGATAGTTTTACGTTTTATTAGGATAGGTTGAAAATGTAATTGAAGACACTTGCCAGCTGGTCAGTATGCGTCCTGGTATTCCTGATCTGGCCCCACGGTCTTGCGAATGTTAACCTGTTTAAAGGTCTTATTCACATTGGCTACAGTGAGTGAGATCACACAGTCGTCCGGAACAGCTGGTGCTCTCATGCATGGCTCACTGTTGCTTGCCCCGAAGTGAGCATAGAAGACATTTAGCTTGTCTGGTAGGCTCCTCAATATTATCGGATGAATCCCGGAAAATATAAAAAATCTGTGCTAGAGAAACAGTCCTGTAGCTTAGCATCCGCTTCATAGGACCACTTCTGTATTGAGCGTGTCACTGGTACTTCCTGTTTGAGTTTTTGCTTGTAAGTAGGAATCAGGAAGATAGAGTTATGATCTGATATGTCAAAGGGAGGAAGGAGTACAGGTGATCTAGAGTTTTGTTACCTCTAGTGGCACAGGTGACATGCTGGTAAAAATGAGATACAACGGATTTCAGTTTCCCAGCATTAAAACCACCCGCCACGAGGAAATGCCGCCTCTGAATGTGCATTTTCTTGTTTGCTTATGTCCCTATACGCATCATTGAGTGCGGTCTTAGTGCCAGCATCGGGGTACAGGAAGGGGAGGTAGGGGTGAGGAGGGGTAAGGAGGGGGAGGTGGGGGTAAGGAGGGGGAGGTAGGGGTGAGGAGGGGGAGGACAGAGTTAGAGGAAGGGGAGGTAGGGGTGAGGAGGGAGTAGAGGAGGGTGTGTAGTAGGGGGAGGACCGGTGAGGTGTTGGAGGTAGGGGTGAGGCGTTGGGGGTAGGGGTGAGGCGTTGGAGGTAGGGGTGAGGCGTTGGGGGTAGGGGTGAGGCGTTGGAGGTAGGGGTGAGGCGTTGGAGGTAGGGGTGAGGCGTTGGAGGTAGGGGTGAGGCGTTGGGGGTAGGGGTGAGGCGTTGGAGGTAGGGGTGAGGCGTTGGGGGTAGGAGTGAGGTGTTGGAGGTAGGGGTGAGGCGTTGGGGGTAGGGGTGAGGCGTTGGAGGTAGGGGTGAGGCGTTGGAGGTAGGGGTGAGGCGTTGGAGGTAGGGGTGAGGCGTTGGGGGTAGGGGTGAGGCGTTGGAGGTAGGGGTGAGGCGTTGGGGGTAGGGGTGAGGCGTTGGAGGTAGGGGTGAGGCGTTGGAGGTAGGGGTGAGGCGTTGGGGGTAGGGGTGAGGCGTTGGAGGTAGGGGTGAGGCGTTGGAGGTAGGGGTGAGGCGTTGGAGGTAGGGGTGAGGCGTTGGAGGTAGGGGTGAGGCGTTGGAGGTAGGGGTGAGGCGTTGGAGGTAGGGGTGAGGCGTTGGGGGTAGGGGTGAGGCGTTGGGGGTAGGGGTGAGGCGTTGGAGGTGGTTAACGAGCACTAGAGGGTTCTGAAGCACAGCCGGTCCAGGGAAAGCCGGTGTTCTTTACGGAACCTAAAGGATCAATGCTGCTTCCTTCTGATTCTCTGCCTCGTGGTGGCTTGGCAGGTAGGAGAGCAGGGAAGAGAGAGCAGCGACCCTGTTCAAAAGTAGTGCTCTATACAAAGGAGAGGGTGTCATTTGGGATGTATTTTGGGGGTTGAGGATATCAGAGCCAGGGAACAAGTGAAGAAGAAGTGAAGAACCCCCATCCCAAACACACAGCATTGTTACCCTATTAAAGCTTAGGCTCACTGACGGGGGACGGGGATGCCAGAATACAGAATTTAGGATTGATCTCATCACAATCAAGAGACACCCACCACCCCCAACAACCCAAATAAATATAAAACACCACCTGATGACGACTCAAAAAAAAAGGGACAGTTCTTTTACGTCAGGAATCAGGATTAAACTAGCTTGAACAAAAAACGGTGTCCTGGAGTGTCCTGGTGTGTTACTGTGTAATGACATCGTCTCACCGAGTTCTCTTTGGCCGCGTACCAAATGGCACCCTATTCCCTATATAGTGCACTACTTTTGAACAGGGCCCATGGTCAAAAGTAGTGCACTATAAAGGGGATAGAGTTGTCATTTGGGAGATAGCCTTTCACAGCCAGATTGCCTAGAGGATTACAAACTGAGCCATTCCACAGAGGTCTGGATAAGGAACATATTCTTGTTAAAACTATTGTTGGGTTCTGTATGTGATTCCAGTACAGTTCTAGGCTGCTAATACTCCACCACTACTACACCACTACTCCACCACTACTACACCACTACTCCACCACTACTCCATCACTACTCCATCACTACTCCACCACTACTCCACCACTACTCCACCACTACTCCATCACTACTCCACCACTACTCCACCACTACTCCATCACTACTCCACCACTACTACATCACTCCTCCACCACTACTTCATCACTACTCCACCACTACTACATCACTACTCCACCACTACTCCACCACTACTACACCACTACTACATCACTACTCCACCACTACTACACCACTACTCCACCACTACTACATCACTACTACACCACTACTCCACCACTAATCCACCACTACTCCACCACTACTACATCACTACTCCACCACTACTACATCATTACTACATCACTACTCCACCACTACTCCACCACTACTACATCACTACTCCATCACTACTCCACCACTACTCCACCACTACTCCATCACTACTCCACCACTAATCCACCACTACTACATCACTACTCCACCACTACTACATCACTACTCCACCACTACTACATCATTACTACATCACTACTCCACCACTACTACACCACTACTCCACCACTACTACATCACTACTCCACCAGTACTACATCACTACTCCAGCACTACTACATCAATACTACATCACTACTCCACCACTACTCCACCACTACTACATCACTACTCCACCACTACTCCACCACTACTCCACCACTACTACACCACTACTCCATCACTACTCCACCACTACTACATCACTACTCCACCACTACTACATCACTACTACAGCACTACTACATCACTACTCCACCACTACTACATCACTACTCCATCACTACTCCACCACTACCACACCTCTACTACACCACTACTCCACCACTACTACATCACTACTCCACCACTACCACACCTCTACTACACCACTACCACACCTCTACTACAACACTACTCCACCACTACTACACAACTACTACATCACTACTCCACCACTACTACATCACTACTATACCACTACTCTACCACTACTACACCACTACTCCACCACTACTCCACCACTACTGCATCACTACTCCACCACTACTACATCCCTACTCCACCACTACTATACCACTACTACACCACTACTGCATCACTACTCCACCACTACTACATCACTACTCCATAACTACTCAACCACTACTCCACCACTACTACATCACTACTACACACCTACTACATCACTACTACATCACTACTCCACCACTACTACATCACTACTACACACCTACTACATCACTACCACATCACTACTACAACACTACTACATCACTACTACACACCTACTACATCACTACTACACCACTACTCCACCACTACTACACCACTACTACATCACTACTACACCACTACTCCACCACTACTACATCACTACTACACCACTACTACATGACTACATCTAAGGCACTGCATCGCAGTGGTCTAAAGCACTGCATCACAGCGGTCTAAGGTACTGCATCGCAGGGGTCTAAGGCACTGAATCGTAGCGGTCTAAGGCACTGCATCACAGCGGTCTAAGGCACTGCATCGCAGTGGTCTAAGGCACTGCATCGTAGCGGTCTAAGGCACTGCATCGCAGCGGTCTAAGGCACTGCATCGTAGCGGTCTAAGGCACTGCATCACAGTGGTCTAAGGCACTGCATCACAGCGGTCTAAGGCACTGCATCGCAGTGGTCTAAGGCACTGCATCGCAGCGGTCTAAGGCACTGCATCGCAGGGGTCTAAGGCACTGAATCGTAGCGGTCTAAGGCACTGCATCACAGCGGTCTAAGGCACTGCATCGCAGCGGTCTAAGGCACTGCGTCGCAGCGGTCTAAGGCACTGCATCGCAGCGGTCTAAGGCACTGCATCGCAGGGGTCTAAGGCACTGAATCGTAGCGGTCTAAGGCACTGCATCACAGGGGACTAAGGCACTGCATCGCAGTGGTCTAAAGCACTGCATCACAGCGGTCTAAGGCTGCATCGCAGCGGACTAAGGCACTGCATCGCAGCGGTCTAAGGCACTGAATCGCAATGCTAGAAGAGTCACTACAGACCCGGGTTCGATCCCAGGCTGTATCACAACCGGCCGTGATCGGGAGTCCCATAGTGCAGTGCACAATTGGCCCATCGTCGTCCGGGTTAGGGGAGGGTTTGGCCAGGGGGGACTTTACTTGTCCCATCGCGCTCTAGCGACTCCTTGTGGCGTCCTGGGCGCCTGCAAGCTGACCTCGGTTGTCATTTGAATAGTGTTTCCTCCAACACATTGGTGCAGCTGGCTTCTGGGTTAAGCAAGCGGGTGTTAAGAAGCACAGTTTGGCGGGTCATGTTTCGAAGGACGCATGACTCAACCTTCGCCTCCCGAGACCGTTGGGGAGTTGCAACGATGAGACAAGATCGAAATTGTGGAGAAAACATTTAAAAGAGAAGCAGCGCTAGCCTTGCCTTCCTAAGACCAAATATAATGGTCCTCCAACCAGACAGGGCAAACAGGAAATGGCTTTGGGGACGGACCTGTGTCCGTTATAAGATCCTCTCTATCTGTCACAGGAAAAACGGCCATCAGAAAGTCTCATTGCTTTTCAAATTAAAAGACGCTCAATAACCACACAGACCTTACAGTCACACAGACAGACCTTACAGTCAGACAGACAGACCTTACAGTCACACAGACAGACCTTACAGTCACACAGACCTTACAGTCACACAGACAGACCTTACAGTCAGACAGACAGACCTTACAGTCACACAGACAGACCTTACAGTCACACAGACCTTACAGTCACACAGACAGACCTTACAGTCACACAGACCTTACAGTCACACAGACAGACCTTACAGTCACACAGACAGACCTTACAGTCACACAGACAGACCTTACAGTCAGACAGACAGACCTTACAGTCACACAGACAGACCTTACAGTCACACAGACCTTACAGTCACACAGACAGACCTTACAGTCACACAGACCTTACAGTCACACAGACAGACCTTACAGTCACACATACAGACCTTACAGTCACACAGACAGACCTTACAGTCACACAGACAGACCTTACAGTCACACATACAGACCTTACAGTCACACAGACAGACCTTACAGTCACACAGACAGACCTTACAGTCACACAGACAGACATTACAGTCAAGACACAGACCTTACAGGATTCAGAAACAAAGTGCTTACTAAATAAGAAAGTCACTGAGCTGAAAGGAGAGACAAGGATGAAGAGAGGCTATGTGTTGTTTTGCAGCTAATTTCCCATCTGTCACAAGGCATGACTGGTTGTTAGTGTCAGGCGGCAGTGGTAAAATGTCCATTAGCTGCTGATTACAAGATGAAAACACAGGTTTGGTTCAATCCTCTATTCTCTAAATAGTGCACAACTTTGGAATACTTTTCCCGGTACTTTTATATAGAAAATAGGGTGCCATTTAGGACACAGCCTTACACAGTGAATTTCCAGTTTTCCACAAGGTGACAGATCTTTACTGGAGCTTCAAGGAGGTCGGTTTATTATTTCTCCAATCCTTTCAAGGTATAGGAGTTTTTGGCAACTGACCACAGCATTTTCTCTCCGTCTCCTAATTTAATTTAATTAAGTCCATATGTCAGCCTCTGCCAATGCTGGTTACTGTTCTTTGGCTAGGAGAAATGTACGTGTGTGTGTGTGTGTGTGTGTCCGTAATCCTGCTCTGTCAAGAGGCTTTAGATATACACGCAGGCCTCCACTTCTCATCACTTACAAACTGCAGCCGAAAAGCACAGATTCAGAGGATAAGAAATGAAATTCATCTTTAATATAGAATCTGTCCAGATTGTTTCTCTGGTACAGGCATGGAAGTAAACAAAAATCTGCTGTAACAAGGTATCAGAGGGGTCATCTCTGGTCCTGTAACATCATATCTGGTACTGTAACATCATCTCTGCTACTGTAACAAGGTATCAGAGGGGTCATCTCTGCTACTGTAACATCATATCTGGTACTGTAACATCATCTCTGCTACTGTAACATCATCTCTGCTACTGTAACATCATCTCTGCTACTGTAACAAGGTATCAGATGGGGTCATCTCTGCTACTGTAACATCATCTCTGCTACTGTAACATCATCTCTGCTACTGTAACAAGGTATCAGATGGGGTCATCTCTGCTACTGTAACATCATCTCTGGTCCTGTAACATCATCTCTGGTCCTGTAACATCATCTCTGGTCCTGTAACATCATCTCTGGTCCTGTAACATCATCTCTGCTACTGTAACATCATCTCTGCTACTGTAACATCATCTCTGGTCCTGTAAAATCATCTCTGGTCCTGTAACATCATCTCTGCTACTGTAACATCATCTCTGGTACTGTAACATCATCTCTGCTACTGTAACAAGGTATCAGAGGGGGTCATCTCTGGTACTGTAACATCATCTCTGGTCCTGTAACATCATCTCTGGTCCTGTAACATCATCTCTGGTCCTGTAACATCATCTCTGGTCCTGTAACATCATCTCTGGTACTGTAACAAGGTATCAGATGGGGTCATCTCTGTAACATCATCTCTGGTCCAGCACGTGGGAGATGACCAGATGTTGAACAGGGTATGATAGATGAGTAATGATATGTAACGCTTGTCCACATGTGCATCACACAAACAGTACAGGCAGCAATGAGCTCACTGTCCATCCAGACCGCACGTGTTCTTCCTTTCCCCGAAGAGACCATGCCGTGACCACAGGAAGTGATGTGATGTAGAAGAGACGTGTATAGCCCTATGGTTGACTTTTGTTTGGAGTTTCACTAATGTCTGTGGAGATAGCGATGCGGTAGCTAGCTAGCTAGTTCACATAGTGAAGGAGGAGCTCAGTGATTGGTGTCAGTCGGAAATGGGTGTTGACAGCTAGGACTTCCTGTCTTCAGCACACTGCGCCACCTAGCACTCTGGGACTTACATAGCCATGCCGTAAGACCTGCTGACACAGCAACCAATCCACACGCTGTTTTCGCTTCCACATCAAACCTAATCTCCTACCTCGAACTAGTTAACACTAATCCCTTCAACAACACGGCTTCAACACTAACACTAATCCCTTCCACAACACGCCTTCAACACTAACACTAATCCCTTCCACAACACGCCTTCAACACTAACACTAATCCCTTCCACAACACGCCTTCAACACTAACTAACACTAATCCCTTCCACAACACGCCTTCAACACTAACACTAATCCCTTCCACAACACGCCTTCAACACTAACACTAATCCCTTCCACAACACGCCTTCCACACTAACACTAATCCCTTCCACAACACGCCTTCAACACTAACACTAATCCCTTCCACAACACGCCTTCAACACTAACACTAATCCCTTCCACAACACGCCTTCAACACTAACACTAATCCCTTCCACAACACGCCTTCAACACTAACTAACACTAATCCCTTCCACAACACGCCTTCAACACTAACACTAATCCCTTCCACAACACGCCTTCAACACTAACACTAATCCCTTCCACAACACGCCTTCAACACTAACACTAATCCCTTCCACAACACGCCTTCAACACTAACTAACACTAATCCCTTCCACAACACGCCTTCAACACTAACACTAATCCCTTCCACAACAAGCCTTCAACACTAACACTAATCCCTTCCACAACACGCCTTCAACACTAACACTAATCCCTTCCACAACACGCCTTCAACACTAACACTAATTCCTTCCACACCACGCCTTCAACACTAACACTAATCCCTTCCACAACACGCCTTCAACACTAACACTAATCCCTTCCACAACACGCCTTCAACACTAACACTAATCCCTTCCACAACACGCCTGCAACACTAACTAACACTAATCCCTTCCACAACACGCCTTCAACACTAACACTAATCCCTTCCACAACACGCCTTCAACACTAACTAACACTAATCCCTTCCACACCACGTCTGCAACACTAACTAACACTAATCCCTTCCACAACACGCCTTCAACACTAACACTAATCCCTTCCACAACATGCCTTCAACACTAACTAACACTAATCCCTTCCACAACACGCCTTCAACACTAACACTAATCCCTTCCACAACCCGCCTTCAACACTAACTAACACTAATCCCTTCCACAACACGCCTTCAACACTAACACTAATCCCTTCCACAACACGCCTTCAACACTAACTAACACTAATCCCTTCCACAACACGCCTTCAACACTAACACTAATCCCTTCCACAACACGCCTTCAACACTAACTAACACTAATCCCTTCCACAACACGCCTTCAACTCTAACACTAATCCCTTCCACAACACGCCTTCAAAACTAACACTAATCCCTTCCACAACACGCCTTCAACACTAACTAACACTAATCCCTTCCACAACACGCCTTCAACACTAACTAACACTAATCCCTTCCACACCACGCCTTCAACACTAACTAACACTAATCCCTTCCACAACACGCCTTCAACACTAACTAACACTAATCCCTTCCACAACACGCCTTCAACACTAACTAACACTAATCCCTTCCACAACACGCCTTCAACACTAACTAACACTAATCCCTTCCACACCACGCCTTCAACACTAACTAACACTAATCCCTTCCACAACACGCCTTCAACACTAACTAACACTAATCCCTTCCACAACACGCCTTCAACACTAACTAACACTAATCCCTTCCACACCACGCCTTCAACACTAACTAACACTAATCCCTTCCACAACACGCCTTCAACACTAACACTAATCCCTTCCACAACATGCCTTCAACACTAACTAACACTAATCCCTTCCACACCACGCCTTCAACACTAACTAACACTAATCCCTTCCACACCACGCCTTCAACACTAACTAACACTAATCCCTTCCACAACACGCCTTCAACACTAACTAACACTAATCCCTTCCACAACACGCCTTCAACACTAACTAACACTAATCCCTTCCACAACACGCCTTCAACACTAACTAACACTAATCCCTTCCACACCACGCCTTCAACACTAACTAACACTAATCCCTTCCACAACACGCCTTCAACACTAACACTAATCCCTTCCACAACATGCCTTCAACACTAACTAACACTAATCCCTTCCACACCACGCCTTCAACACTAACTAACACTAATCCCTTCCACACCACGCCTTCAACACTAACTAACACTAATCCCTTCCACAACACGCCTTCAACACTAACTAACACTATTATATTATATTATTATTATTATTATATATAATACCCCCCACTACATTCTACACACTGATACCCCCCCACTACCTTCTACACACTGATACCCCCCACTACATTCTACACACTGATACCCCCCCACTACCTTCTACACACTGATACCCCCCACTACCTTCTACACACTGATACCCCCCACTACCTTCTACAGACTGATACCCCCACTACCTTCTACACACTGATACCCCCACTACCTTCTACACACTGATACCCCCACTACCTTCTACACACTGATACCCCCACTATCTTCTACACACTGACACCCCCCCACTACCTTCTACACACTGATACCCCCCACTAGCTTCTACACACTGATACCCCCACTACCTTCTACACACTGATACCCCCACTACCTTCTACATACTGACACCCCCCCACTACCTTCTACACACTGACACCCCCCCACTACCTTCTACACACTGATACCCCCACTACCTTCTACACACTGATACCCCCACTACCTTCTACACACTGATACCCCCCACTACCTTCTACACACTGATACCCCCACTACCTTCTACACACTGATACCCCCACTACCTTCTACACACTGATACCCCCCACTACCTTCTACACACTGATACCCCCCACTACCTTCTACACACTGATACCCCCACAACCTTCTACACCCCCCACTACCTTCTACACACTGATACCCCCACTACCTTCTACACACTGATACCCCCACTACCTTCTACACACTGATACCCCCCACTACCTTCTACACACTGATACCCCCACTACCTTCTACACACTGATACCCCCCCACTACCTTCTACACACTGATACCCCCCCACTACCTTCTACACCCCCCCACTACCTTCTACACACTGATACCCCCCACTAACTTCTACACACTGATACCCCCCACTACCTTCTACACACTGATACCCCCCACTACCTTCTACACCCCCCCACTACCTTCTACACACTGATACCCCCCCCCACTACCTTCTACACACTGACACCCCCCTACCTTCTACACACTGATACCCCCACTACCTTCTACACACTGATACCCCCCACTACCTTCTACACACTGATACCCCCCACTACCTTCTACACACTGATACCCCCCACTACCTTCTACACACTGATACCCCCCCACTACCTTCTACACACTGATACCCCCCCACTACCTTCTACACCCCGCCCCACTACCTTCTACACACTGATACCCCCACTACCTTCTACACACTGATACCCCCCACTACCTTCTACACACTGATACCCCCCCACTACCTTCTACACACTGATACCCCCACTACCTTCTACACACTGATACCCCCCACTACCTTCTACACACTGATACCCCCCCACTACCTTCTACACACTGATACCCCCCACTACCTTCTACACACTGATACCCCCCCACTACCTTCTACACACTGATACCCCCCACTACCTTCTACACACTGACACCCCCCACTACCTTCTACACACTGATACCCCCACTACTTTCTACACACTGATACCCCCCCACTACCTTCTACACACTGATACCCCCCCACTACCTTCTACACACTGATACCCCCACTACCTTCTACACACTGATACCCCCCACTACCTTCTACACACTGATACCCCCACTACCTTCTACACCCCCCACTACCTTCTACACACTGATACCCCCACTACCTTCTACACACTGATACCCCCACTACCTTCTACACACTGATACCCCCCACTACCTTCTACACACTGATACCCCCACTACCTTCTACACACTGATACCCCCCACTACCTTCTACACACTGAAACCCCCCACTACCTTCTACACACTGACACCCCCCCTACCTTCTACACACTGATACCCCCCACTACCTTCTACACACTGATACCCCCACTACCTTCTACACACTGATACACCCCCACTACCTTCTACACACTGATACACCCCCACTACCTTCTACACACTGACACCCCCCCACTACCTTCTACACCCCCCCCACTACCTTCTACACCCCCCACTACCTTCTACACACTGACACCCCCCACTACCTTCTACCCCCCACTACCTTCTACACACTGACACCCCCACTACCTTCTACACACTGATACCCCCACTACCTTCTACACACTGATACCCCCCACTACCTTCTACACCCCCCACTACCTTCTACACACTGACACCCCCCACTACCTTCTACACCCCCACTACCTTCTACACACTGATACCCCCCACTACCTTCTACACACTGATACCCCCACTACCTTCTACACACTGATACCCCCACTACCTTCTACACACTGACACCCCCACTTCCTTCTACACACTGATACCCCCCACTACCTTCTACACCCCCCCCCACTACCTTCTACACACTGATACCCCCCCCACTACCTTCTACACCCCCCCACTACCTTCTACACACTGACACCCCCCACTACCTTCTACACCCCCCCCACTACCTTCTACACACTGATACCCCCCACTACCTTCTACACCCCCCCCACTACCTTCTACACACTGACACCCCCACTACCTTCTACACCCCGCCCCACTACCTTCTACACACTGATACCCCCCACTACCTTCTACACACTGATACCCCCCCACTACCTTCTACACACTGATACCCCCCCACTACCTTCTACACCCCCCTCCACTACTTTCTACACACTGATACCCCCACTACCTTCTACACACTGATACCCCCCACTACCTTCTACACACTGATACCCCCCACTACCTTCTACACACTGACCCATACCCCCCCCCACTACCTTCTACACACTGATACCCCCACTACCTTCTACACACTGACACCCCCCACTACCTTCTACACACTGATACCCCCACTACCTTCTACACACTGATACCCCCCCACTACCTTCTACACACTGATACCCCCACTACCTTCTACACACTGATACCCCCCACTACCTTCTACACACTGATACCCCCCACTACCTTCTACACACTGATACCCCCCACTACCTTCTACACACTGATACCCCCACTACCTTCTACACACTGATACCCCCACTACCTTCTACACACTGATACCCCCCACTACCTTCTACACACTGATACCCCCACTACCTTCTACACACTGATACCCCCACTACCTTCTACACCCCCCACTACCTTCTACACACTGATACCCCCACTACCTTCTACACACTGATACCCCCACTACCTTCTACACACTGATACCCCCCACTACCTTCTACACACTGATACCCCCCCACTACCTTCTACACACTGATACCCCCACTACCTTCTACACACTGATACCCCCACTACCTTCTACACCCCCCCACTACCTTCTACACACTGACACCCCCCCACTACCTTCTACACACTGATACCCCCACTACCTTCTACACCCCCACTACCTTCTACACACTGATACCCCCACTACCTTCTACACACTGATACCCCCACTACCTTCTACACACTGATACCCCCCCACTACCTTCTACACACTGATACCCCCACTACCTTCTACACCCCCCCACTACCTTCTACACACTGATACCCCCCACTACCTTCTACACACTGATACCCCCCACTACCTTCTACACACTGATACCCCCCCCACTACCTTCTACACCCCCCACTACCTTCTACACACTGATACCCCCACTACCTTCTACACACTGATACCCCCCCACTACCTTCTACACCCCCCACTACCTTCTACACACTGATACCCCCCACTACCTTCTACACCCCCCACTACCTTCTACACACTGACACCCCCACTTCCTTCTACACACTGATACCCCCCCACTACCTTCTACACACTGATACCCCCCACTACCTTCTACACACTGATACCCCCCACTACCTTCTACACCCCCCCCACTACCTTCTACACACTGATACCCCCCCACTACCTTCTACACACTGACACCCCCCACTACCTTCTACACCCCCACTACCTTCTACACACTGATACCCCCACTACCTTCTACACACTGATACCCCCCCACTACCTTCTACACCCCCTCCACTACTTTCTACACACTGATACCCCCACTACCTTCTACACACTGATACCCCCCCACTACCTTCTACACACTGATACCCCCCCCACTACCTTCTACACACTGATACCCCTCCCACTACCTTCTACACCCCCCCACTACCTTCTACACACTGATACCCCCACTACCTTCTACACCCCCACTACCTTCTACACACTGATACCCCCCACTACCTTCTACACCCCCCCACTACCTTCTACACACTGATACCCCCACTACCTTCTACACACTGATACCCCCCCACTACTTTCTACACCCCCCCCCACTACCTTCTACACACTGATACCCCCCCACTACCTTCTACACACTGATACCCCCCACTACCTTCTACACACTGATACCCCCCACTACCTTCTACACCCCCACTACCTTCTACACACTGATACCCCCCCACTACCTTCTACACACTGATACCCCCCACTACCTTCTACACACTACGTTTGTCCAGATTCATAGGGGGAATAGGGTTCCCTCTGGGCCTCGGACACAGGAACCTGTTCAGTATGATGTTGGGTGTTCAGTATGATGTTGGGTGGAGGCCAACTGGCCGGCTGACAGTCAATGAATTGCCACCATGAATAATGAACTGACAGAGTAATTAAGATCTGAAAGTTTCAGAAAGCAGAGTTCTCTATCTCTTCCACTACGAGCATCTAGCATGGACAGTTGGTGAGGTAGATAAAGGAAACACACTACACAATACACACTACACAATACACACACACACACACGCACACACACACACACACACACACACACACACACACACACACACACACACACACACACACACACACACACACACACACACACACACACACACACACACACACACACACACACACACACACACACAGTCAGGCAGCGAATCAGACACAGCCTCGTCTAGACAGGTGTGGGTTATAACAGGTGTGAGGAAGCAGGGTTATAACAGGCGTGAGGGAGGCAGGGTTATAACAGGTGTGAGGAAGCAGGGTTATAACAGGTGTGAGGAAGCAGGGTTATAACAGGTGTGAGGAAGCAGGGTTATAACAGGTGTGAGGAAGCAGGGTTATAACAGGTGTGAGGAAGCAGGGTTATAACAGGTGTGAGGGAGCAGGGTTATAACAGGTGTGAGAGAGCAGGGTTATAACAGGTGTGAGGGAGCATGGTTATAACAGGTATGAGGGATGGAGAAGATGATGGAAACCAAGCGTATCTCACCACTGCCTTAAAACACAACACCCTCTCTGGGGCTGAGACAGACTGACATAATCACACACAAACACACGGCTGCTATGTCCAGCTACATACACACACACGGCTGCTATGTCCAGCTACATACACACACACACGTGCAGGCACACACACATTGCACCCTGTAATTGGTGAGCTCATTTGCTTATGGTTACGGGAATAAATGTGAATCACACGCATCACATAACTTTAACTGTACTGTTACTGTCACGTCCTGACCAGTAAAAGAGGTTGTTTGTTATTGTAGTTTGGTCAGGGCGTGGCAGGGGGTGTTTGTTTAGTGTGTTTCGGGTTTTGTTGGGCTATGTTCTATGGTAGTATATTTCTATGTTAGTTCTAGTATGTCTATTTCTATGTGGGGTTTTTGGGTTGACCTTCAATTGGAAGCAGCTGCTCCTCGTTGCTTCTAATTGAAGGTCCTATTTAAGAGGGGTGTTTTTCTGTGGGATTTGTGGGTAGTTGTGTCCTGTTTAGTGTTTGTTGCACCTGACAGGACTGTTTCTCGTCGATGCTTGTTGTTTTGTTAAGTGTTTACATTTTCCTTCATTAAAAGAAGATGAGTATTCACATTCCCGCTGCGTTTTGGTCCAATTCATACGACGCCCGTGACAGTTACACCGTAATGGAATGTTACATCGTACTGTTACACCGTAATGGAATGTTACATCATAATGGAATGTTACATCGTACTGTTACATCATAATGGAATGTTACATCGTACTGTTACATCATAATGGAATGTTACACCGTACTGTTACATCATAATGGAATGTTACATCGTACTGTTACATCGTAATGGAATGTTACATCGTACTGTTACATCATAATGGAATGTTACATCATAATGGAATGTTACATCGTAATGGAATGTTACATCGTACTGTTACATTACATTTACATTACATTTTAGTCATTTAGCAGACGCTCTTATCCAGAGCGACTTACAGTAGTGAATGCATACATTTCATAAAAAAATTGTAAATTATTTTTCCCCCCGTACTGGTCCACAACCCTGGCGTTGCAAACACCATGCTCTACCAACTGAGCCACACGGGACACTAGACAGCTAGCCTACCATTAGACACTAATGCACAGCCAATCCATCCAACTAGTATACGTTAAGGACAGTAGGCCGTAACGTGACTCTCAGATGAGGTTAAAATTCAGTTAGAAGCATTCGATTTTGCAATGGCATAGGCCTACATTATTTTGGATTTGTGTGCCCTTGAGAACTTTTCACGCTGAAACATAATGAAATGTTACGCAGTAGAGGTCGACCGATTCTGATTTTTCAGCGCCGATACCGATTATTGGAGGACCAAAAAAAGCCGACACCGATCAATCGGACAATTTAAAAAAAATGTGGGAAAAGATTATATATATATATACACACACACACACACAATTACAACAATACTGAATGAACACATTTTAACTTAATATAATACATCAATAAAATCAATTTAGTATCAAATAAATAATGAAACATGTTGAATTTGGTTTAAATAATGAAAAAACAGTGTTGGAGAAGAAAGTAAAAGTGCAATATGTGCCATGTAAAAAAGCTAACGTTTAAGTTCCTTGCTCAGAACATGAGAACATATGAAAGCTGGTGGTTCCTTTTAACCATGAGTCTTCAATATTCCCAGGTAAGAAGTTTTAGGTTGTAGTTATTATAGGACTATTTCTCTCTATACGATTTGTATTTCATATACCTTTGACTATTGGATGTTCTAATAGGTACTTTAGTATTGCCAGCCTAATCTCGGGAGTTGATAGGCTTGAAGTCATAAACAGCGCAATGCTTGAAGCACAGCGAAGAGCTGCTGGCAAATGCACGAAAGTGCTGTTTGAATGAATGCTTACGAGCCTGCTGTTGCCTACCACCGCTCAGTCAGACTGCTCTATCAAATCATAGACTTAATTAGAATAACACACAGAAATACGAGCCTTAGGTCATTAATATGGTCAAATCCGGAAACAAAACGTTTATTCTTTCAGTGAAATACGGAACCGTTACGTATTTTATCTAACGGGTGGCATCCATGAGTCTAAATATTGCTGTTACATTACACAACCTTCAACATTATGTCATAATTATGTACAATTCTGGCAAATTAATTACGGTCTTTGTTAGGAATAAATGGTCTTCACATAGTTCGCAACGAGCCAGGCGGCCCAAACTGCTGCATGCATATACCCTGACTCTGCTTGCACAGAACGTGACACAATTTCCCTAGTTAAAAGAAATTAATGTTAGCAGGCAATATTAACTAAATATGCAGGTTTAAAAATATATACTTGTGTATTGATTTTAAGAAAGGCATTGATGTTTATGGTTAGGTACATTGGTGCAACGACAGCTTGTTAAATCACCCGTTTGGTGAAGTAGGCTGTGATTCAAGGACAAATTAACAGGCACCGCATCGATTATATGCAACGCAGGACAAGCTAGATAAACTAGTAATATCATCAACCATGTGTAGTTAACTAGCGATTATGTTAAGATTCATTGTTTTTATATGATAAGTTTAATGCTAGCTAGCTAGCTAGCTAGCTAGCACCTTACCATGGCTCCTTGCTACACTCGCACAACAGGTAGTCAGCCTGCCACGCAGTCTCCTCATGGAGTGCAATGCAATCGGACATAATCGGTGTCCAAAAATGCAGATTACCGATTGTTATGGAAACTTGAAATCGCCCCTAATTAAATCGGCCATTCCGATTAACCGGTCGACCTCTATTACGCAGGCATAGTTACACTGTTACGCATTTTCCCTGATCTCCAAGATCCGTGATTCGTACAGGGTTTAAGTATGTTTATTTCAAAGTTCAAGTAAATTGTTAAAAGCTTAATAATGACATAACACTGTGATAAATGTAAGGGAAGAAAGGTAGTGTTTTATGTCACGATATGTGAAGACTAAGCATTAACTCATGAATTATGGACTTTTCAGGCTACAAAAGACATCAATTTGTCTGCAAGACATCAATTAATGTAGGCCTAATCAATGGCTGAATGTCATTGGGCACACTTTTTGGTGTTTTGTAAGAGATGTCTATTTCCATTCTTCAAATGGCGTGAGTAGGCTGGATATACAAGCTAAAAAAATGTCACTATGGCAAATACCCTTATGTTAACTGCAATAATCAT
>NW_025550872.1:0-14369 GCF_905237065.1 Salmo salar | reverse complement strand
CATTATCGTGGTGCGTGTGGTGTGTGCGTGCGTGGTGCGTGGTGCGTGGTGCGTGGTGCGTGCGTGGTGCGTGGTGCGTGCGTGGTGCGTGCGTGCGTGGTCGTGGTGCGTGCGTGGTGCGTGCGTGGTGCGTGGTGCGTGCGTGGTGCGTGGTGCGTGCTGCGTGGTGCGTGCGTGGTGCGTGTGCGTGGTGCGTGCGTGGTGCGTGGTGCGTGCGTGGTGCGTGGTGCGTGCGTGGTGCGTGGTGGTGCGTGGTGCGTGGTGCGTGCGTGGTGCGTGGTGCGTGCGTGCGTGGTGCGTGGTGCGTGCGTGGTGCGTGGTGCTGGTGCGTGGTGCTGCGTGGCGTGGTGCGTGCGTGCGTGCGTGGTGCGTGGTGCGTGGTGCGTGGTGCGTGCGTGGTGCGTGCGTGTGTGCGTGGTGCGTGCGTGGTGCGTGGTGCGTGCGTGGTGGTGCGTGCGTGGTGCGTGCGTGGTGCGTGGTGCGTGTGCGTGGTGCTGGTGCGTGCGTGTCGTGCGTGCGTGGTGCGTGCGTGGTGCGTGGTGCGTGGTGCGTCGTGTGCTGGTGCGTGGTGCGTGCTGGTGCGTGCGTGGTGCGTGCGTGCGTGCGTGGTGCGTGCGTGGTGCGTGGTGCGTGCGTGGTGGTGCGTGGTGCGTGGTGCGTGCGTGGTGCGTGCGTGGTGCGTGGTGCTGCTGCGTGCGTGCGTGGTGCGTGTGCGCGTGGTGCGTGTGCGTGGTGGTGTGCGTGCGTGTGCGTCGTGGTGCGTGGTGCGTGCGTGGTGCGTGCGTGGTGCGTGCGTGGTGCGTGCGTGGTGCGTGGTGCGTGCGTGGTGCGTGCGTGGTGCGTGGTGCGTGTGGTGCGTCGTGGTGCGTGCGTGGTGCGTGGTGCGTGCGTGGTGCGTGCGTGGTGCGTGGTGCGTGCGTGGTGCGTGGTGCGTGGTGCGTGCGTGGTGCGTGGTCGTGGTGCGTGGTCTGCGTGGTGCGTGCGTGGTGCGTGCGTGCGTGGTGCGTGGTGCGTTGGTGCTGGTGGTGCGTGGTGCGTGGTGGTGCGTGCGTGGTGCGTGGTCGTGGTGCGTGCGTGGTGCGTGGTGCGTGCGTGGTGCGTGGTGCGTGGCGTGGTGCGTGGTGCGTGTGGTGCGTGGTGCGTGGTGCGTGCGTGGTGCGTGCGTGCTGCGTGGTGCGTGCGTGGTGCGTGTCGTGGTGCGTGCGTGGTGCGTGGTGCGTGCGTGCGTGTGTGTGTGTTGTGGTTTTTGCGTGCTGGTTGTGTGTTGTGCGTTGTGTGTTGTGCTGGTGTTGGTGCGTGGTGTGTGTTGTTTTGTTGTGTGTTGTGCGTGTCTTGTGGTGTTTGTTGTGTGTGTTTTTTCTGTCTTTGTTGTGTCGTGTTGTGTGTGTGCGTGTTTGTCTTTTTTTTTGTTGTGGTGGTTTTTTTTTCTTGTTGTGTGTGTGGTGTGGTCGTGTTCTTGTGCTTTTTTTTTTTTTGTTGCTGTGTGTGTGTGGGTGTGGTGGTCGTGCTTGTGCTCTGCGTGCGTCTGTTGTGTTGTTTGTGCGTGTGCTTGTGTGCGTGTTGTGCTTTGCGTGTTGTCGTTTTGTTTTGTGTTGTTGGTGTGTGTGGTGTTGCTTTCGTTGCTGTTTGTTGTTGTGTTTGTCTGTGTTGTGTTGTGTTTTGTTTGTTTTGTCGTGCGTTGCGTTGTTGTTGTTTGTTGTGTTGTGTGTGTGTGTCTTGTGTCTCGTGTGCGTGTGTTTTTTCTCTTCGTGTGCGTGGTGCTTCGTCGTTCGTGGTGCGTGCGTGTGTGGTGCGTTGTTTTGTCTGCTGTTGTGTGTTGTTCGTCTTGCGTGTTTGATTGGTGCTGCTGTGTGTGTGTGTGTGGCGTGGCGCTGGTGCGTGCGTGTGTCTGTTGTGTCTTGTTCGTGGTGCTGTGTGTGCGTGCGTCGTCGTGCGTCGTTCTGTGTTCGTGCGTGTTTCGTTGGCTTTGTTGCGTGTGGGTGTTCTCTGGTCTGCGTGCGTGCGTGTTTTTTGTGTGTGTGTTTTTGCTTTTCGTGTGGTGCGTGGTCTGTTGTTTTTTGTGTTGTTCTCTTTTTTCGTTCTTTGTCTTTTTCGTGTGTTGTGCGTGTGCGTGGTGCGTCTATTGCTGTGCGTGTTTTTTTGTTCGTTGTTTTTGTTGTGTGTTGTCGTTTTTTTTTTGTGCGTGTGCTGCTTTATTCTCGCTGGTGCGTCTTTTTCGTCGTTCGTTTGCGTGTTTGGTTTTCTTTGTGTGTGTTGTGTGTGTTGTGCGTGGTCTTGTGTTGTTTTGTGCAGTGTCTGTGCGTATTTTGTGGTACTTGTTATGCCAGCTTAACAAAAATGTTTTTCTGTTGGTGTTGGTGCGTGGTGGTGGTGCGTGCGTGGTGCTCGTGTATTTCGTATGTGGTTGTGCTTGTGTGTTGTTTGATGTGCGTTTCTCGTTTTTGTTTTTTATTCGTTGCTTTGTTATAGATTGCGTTTCAATGCTATTTGATATTGTCTAAAAAAAACATAATTTTTTTTGTGTGTGTGCGTCGTGCGTGCGTGGTGCCGTGCGTGGTGCGTCTTGTCGTGGTTTGTTTTGTTGTGCGTGCTAGCTGAGATTGCGTGGTGCGTGGCATAAGTGCGTGCGTAAATTTTGTGGCTGCTGCCGTGGTGCGTGGTGTGCGTCGTTCTCGTCGTGTTGTGCGTGCGTGGTGCGTGCGTGCGTTTTTTGGTGTGCGTTGCGTGCGTGTCGTGTCGTGCCGTTGGTGTGTGCGTGCATTTTTTTTGTTCTGTGTGTGCGTGTGCTTCTCTGCGTGAGTAGTCGTGCGTTAGATTCTTTGTGTGTGTAAAATGGTCTCGTGCGTCTCGTGCTTACGTGCGTAGTGCTGTGCGTGGTGCGTAGTTCGTGCGTGTTTTTGTCTTCTTTGTTGCTTGTTGTAAATGTATAATGTCGGTGCGTCGTGTGTGCCTGGTGCGTGCGCATACGTGTGCGTGTTGTTGTTGGTGGTGCGTGCGTGGTGCGTGTGCGTGCGTTGCGTAATGTGTGCTTTTTTTCTCGTGCGTCTTTGCGTTCGTATTTTGTTTTGTGTTTTTTCGTGTGCGTGGTGGTGCGTGCGTGTGTGTGCGCAGTGATTTATGTGTTGTGTGCGTGGTGTGTGTTGTGTTGTTTGTGTTGTTGTGTGTTTGTTTATGTTGTTTGTTTTTTTGTGTGTGTTTGTTTGTTGTGTTGTGCGTTTTTGTTTTTTCAGTTTTGTTTTTTGTCTTCTGTGTGGTGCGTGTCGTGGTGCGTCTCGTTTGTCTGTATTGTGTGCGTTGCGTGGTGCGGTGTATTTTTTGTGTGTGCGTGCGTTTATGGTGCGTGCGTGTTTGCGTGGTGGCGTTTTGTGGGTTGATGCGTGCGTGTTTGTGTTGTTGTGCGTGTGCGTGGTGCGTGCGTGGTGCGTGGTGCGTGCGTGGTGCGTGGCAGTGCGTGACACGTGGGTGCGTGCTGCGTGTGGTTACGTGGTGCGTGCTGTTTGGTGCGTCGTGTGTGTGCGTTGTGCGTGGCGTGCGTGGTGCGTGGCGTGGTGCTGGCGATGCGTGAGTGCGTGAGTGCGTTGGTGCGTGGTGCGTGGGTGCGTCGTGTGCGTATGTGTGGGCGGTGTATCATTATGCGTGTGCGGTGGGTGATGTGGGTGTAGTGTGGCAGCGGTTTGAGTGGCAGGCGCAGCGCTGGGTGTGGTAAAGCAGGTGTGTGGGTGCGTCGCCTCAGTGTGGTGCGGTGGGCGTGCGCGCGTGGGTGGGTGCGGCCAACTGAGTGCAGTGTGGGTGTGGCGCCAGTTTCAGCGCAGACGCGGCGGCGCCGTTCGCGGCGTGGGCGCAGCGCGTGGTGTGTGTGTGTGTGCGGTATCGCCGAGTGCGTGGGTGGCGCCCGTTTATGTGCAGGTCGAGTGCGCGTGGGCGGGTGTGGGTGTGGCAGCGTGTGGGCGGTGTGTCAGGTGGCGGTCGCCGAGCGCGGCGTGTGTGTGTGTGTGTGGGTGTCGCCAGGTGTGTGTGTGGTGTGTGGTGTGGTGGTGTCAGTGATGGTGTCAGTGTGCCAGTTGTGTAACAACAGCGTGTGGTGTGGTGTGTGTGGTGGTGGTGATGTGTGTAGGCTGGTGTGTGGTTAGTGTGGCGGTGTGGTGTGGCTTGGTGGTGTGTGTGTTTGTGTGGTGTGTGGGTGTTGTGTGTTTAGTGTGTGTGGGTGTGTTGTGGTGTGGTGTGTGTGTGGTTGTTTAGTGTGGTGTGTGTGTGTGTGTGTGGTGTTTAGTGTGTGGTGCTAGCGGTGATGTGTGGTGTGTGGTGTGTGGTGTGTAGGTGTGTGTGTAACGCTTAGGTGTGTGTGTGTGTGGTGGTGTGTGGTGTGTTTGTTTGGCGTGGTGTGGTGTGTGGCGTCGGTGCGTGGGGTGTTTAGTGTGTGTGCTAGTGTGGTGTGGTGTGGGGTGGCGTGGTGTGGTGTGCTGTTTAGTGTGTGTGGGTGTGGTGTGTCGCGTAGTGTGCGGTGCGTGACAGCCCGTTGTGGTGTGTGTGTGTGTGTTTAGTGTGTGTGTGGTGTGTGTTGAGTTAGGTGTGTGGTGTGGTGTTTTAGGTGTGTGTGTGTGTTGTGTGTTTGTGGTGTGTGTGGTTGGTTGTGTGTTGGTAGTGGTGCGAGGTGTGTGTGTGTGGTGTGTGGTGTGTGGTGTGGTGTGCGTCGCTTAGTGTGTGTGTGGCGTGTGGGTGTGTGTGTGTGGTGTGGTAAAGACGTTGTTTTAGTGTGGTGTGTGGTGTGTGATGGTGTGTGTGTGTGGTGTGTGGTGTGTGTGACGTGTAGGCGTTTTGTGTTTAGTGTGGTGGTGTGTTTTTTAGTCAGGCGGTGGCGGTGTGTGGTGTGTCCAACGGGTTTAGTGTGTTGTGTGGTGTGTGTGTGATGTGTGTGGTGTGGGTGTGTGGGAGTGGTGGGAGGTAGGTGTGGGTGTGTTGTTGTGGTGTGTGTTTGGTTGGTGGTGGCGCGTTGTTTAGTGGGGTGTGCGGTGTGTTGGGGTGGTGTGTGTTGTTGTGTGGTTGTGGTGTGGGGGGTGGTGTGTGTGTGTGTGTGTGTGGTGTGTAGTGTGTGTGTGTGGTGTGTAGGTGTGTGGTGTGTGTGGTGTGGTGTGGGGTGTGTGAGTGTGGGGTGTGTGGTGTGTTATGGTGGTGTGTGTGTGTGTGTCTGTGGTGTGGTGTCGGGTGTGGTCTAGTGGTGTGTGGTATGGTGGTGTGTGTGTGTGGTGTGGTGTGGTGTGGTGTGGGGGTGTGTGGTGTGGTGGTGTGTGAAGTATGGTGGTGTGTGTGTGTGTGTGTGTGGTGGTTGGTGTGTGGTGGTGGTGTGTGGTGTGTACCTGCATGTGTGTGTACTTGAATTTGGAGGTGTGTGTAATTGAAGTTAACAGTTGGCCCAGGTAATCCCCCTAACATACAGGGACATGGAGGAGAGGAGGAGCGGAGGAGAGAGAAGGAGAGGTATTGGCCCAGGTAAACATAGTAACACAGAAAGATAGAATGAGACAGGAAGAGATCAGAGGAGGGGTAGAGAGACACCGAGGGGATAAAGAGAAGAGGTATTATTTTGGAGAGACAGGAGAAGAGAAGCTAAGGGAAAGGGGATACCCAGTCAGTTGAACAACTGAATTCATTCAACTGAAAATGTGTCTTCTGGATTTAACCCAACCTCTGAATCAGAGAGCGAGCGGGGCTATCTTAGTCGACGTCATCTGCACCCAGGGAGCGTTTGTTGTTGGGTTAACTGCCTTGCTCAAGGGGCAAAACGCCTTGTTTTTTCCACCTTGCCGACAGGGATTCGAACCAGCAACCTTTGATTGCTGGTCTAACGCTTTAACCGCCAGGCTGCCTAGACTGGTGAGACAGGAGGAATGATAAAGGGTGGCATGAGAGGAGAGTGAGGGAGAAGAGCTGAAGAGAGGAGAGGATGAGAGAGGGCTGAAATAAGACTGTTTGGCCAAATGGTCTCGAAGGGAAAGAGATCTGACGGGTAGATTGGAATAGGACCAGACAGGGAGAGGTAGGAGCAGGGGTAGAGACGAGGAGAGGAAGAGAGAGAGGAGAGGAGGGGAAGGAGGGAGGAGGGTAGAGACAGGAGAGGAAGAGAGAGGAGAGGGGAGGGAGGGAGGATAGAGACGAGAGAGGAAGAGAGAGGAGAGAGAGGGAGGAGGAAAACCTGGGAGAGAGGGATGAGAGGAGAGAGGGAATCAGCGAGACACATCAGGGTCAGAAAAGGAGAGGATAGAGAGGGAGAGAGGCACAGAGTGGAGACAGGAGAGAGTCTGGGATAAGGGATGACAGGAGGGAGGGAATCAGAGAGGAGAGAGTCTGGGATAGGGGATGACAGGAGGGAGGGAATCAGAGAGAGAGAGTCTGAGATAGGGGGATGACAGGAGGGAGGGAATCAGGAGAGGAGAGAGTCTGGGATAGGGGATGACAGGAGGAGGGAATCAGAGAGAGAGAGAGTCTGGGATAGAGGATGACAGGAGGGAGGGAATCAGAGAGGAGAGAGTCTGGGATAGGGGATGACAGGAGGGAGGAAATCAGAGAGAGAGATCTGGGATAGGGGATGACAGGAGGGAGGGAATCAGAGAGGAGAGAGTCTGGGATAGGGGATGACAGGAGGAGGGAATCAGAGAGGAGAGAGTCATAGAGAGGACAACAGGGGCAGAAAAGAGAGGAGAGGAAAGGATTCACTACCTATTAGAAAGGTTAGCCAGGTGAGGAAAAGAGATGAGAGACAATTAAAGAGAGAGAGAACAGAGGGAGAGAGAGACAGATAGACACAAGAGAGAGATGAAAAGAGGGAGAGAGAGAAGATAGACAGGCTAAGAGAGAGATGAACAGAGGGAGAGAGAGATAGATAGACACCTAAGAGAGAGATGAACAGAGGGAGAGAGACAGATAGACACCTAAGAGAGAGATGAACAGAGGGAGAGAGAGACAGATAGACACTAAGAGAGAGAGAACAGAAAGAGAGAGACAGATAGACACTAGAGAGAGATGAACAGAGGGAGAGAGACAGATAGACACTAAGCGAGAGATGAAACAGAGGGAGAGAGACAGATAGACACTAAGAGAGAGATGAACAGAGGGGAGAGAGAGACAGATAGACACTCAAGAGAGAGATGAACAGAGGGAGAGAGAGACAGATAGACACTAAGAGAGAGACGAACAGAGGGAGAGAGAGACAGATAGACACTAAGAGAGAGAGAACAGAGGGAGAGAGACAGATAGACACTAAGAGAGATGAACAGAGGGAGAGAGAGACAGATAGACACTAAGAGAAGTGAACAGAAGGAGAGAGAGACAGATAGACACTAAGAGAGAGATGAACAGAGGAGAGAGAGACAGATAGACACTAAGAGAGAGAGAACAGAGGAGAGAGAGACAGATAGACACTAAGAGAGAGATGAACAGGGAGAGAGAGACAGATAGACACTAAGAGAGAGATGAACAGAGGGAGAGAGAGACAGATAGACACTAAGAGAGAGATGAACAGAGGAAGAGAGAGACAGATAGGACACTAAAGAGAAAGGAGGAGTGTGTGTGTTGACTGATTTAGGATTGATGGTGAGATGGGTGGTATAGCAGAGAGAGAGAAAGAGAGATAGAAAGAGAAGGGGGGACGGGAGAGGCTTTGCTGTGAGTCTGTGAGGTAGTCATATGATTGATAGCAAGAGTGAGGGAGGGCAAGAAAGGGGTGATAGAGAGGGCAGACAGAAGAGGATAGAAGCTCAGACCGCTATATAGATTATTGATGATGAGAGAGAAAGGAGGAGAGAGAGAGGGAGGGAGAGAGATAGAGTAAGGAGAGATGGGGAGGGAGAGAGATAGAGGGAGGGAGAGATGGGGAGGGAGAGAGAGAGAGGAGAGATGGGGAGGAGAGAAATGGGAAGAGATGGGGAGGGAGAGAGAGAGGGAAGGAGAGATGGGGAGGAGAGAGAGAGGGAAGGAAAGATGGGGAAGGAGAGAGGGGAGGGAAGGAGAGATGGGAGGGAGAGAGAGAGAGGGAAGGAGAGATCGGGAGGGAGAAAGAGAGAGGAAGGAGAGATTGGGAGGGGGAGAGAGAGGAATAGAGAGATGCGGGAGGGTGGAGGGAGGGAGCGAAAGAGGGAAGGAGAGATGGGGAGGGACCAGAATAATCTCTCCATTTTATCCACAATATCCTTCTTATTTGCTGTTTTTGGTTCCCTGTCTGCTTCCTGTATCATTTCTTCCCCTCCATTCACCCTCTCATCTCTTCTGTCTCTTCCTCCATTCACCCTCACATCCCTTCTCTGTCTTTTTCCCTCCATTCACCCTCCCATTCCTTCTGTCTCTTCCCTCCATTCACCTCCCATTCCTTCTCTCTCTTCCCTCCATTCACCCACTCCCATTCCTTCTCTCTCTTCCCTCCATTCACCCTCCCATTCCTTCTCTCTCTTCCCTCCATTCACCCTCCCATTCCTTCTCTCTCTTCCCTCCATTCACCCTCCCATTCCTTCTCTCTCTTCCTCCATTCACCCTCCCATTCCCTTCTCTCTCTTCCTCCATTCACCCTCCCATTCCTTCTGTCTTTTCCCTCCATTCACCCTCTCATTCCTTCTCTCTCTTCCCTCCATTCACCCTCCCATTCCTTCTGTCTCTTCCTCCATTCACCCCTCCCATTCCTTCTGTCTTTTCCTCCATTCACCCTCTCATTCCTTCTCTCTCTTCCCTCCATTCACCCTCCCATTCCTTCTGTCTCTTCCCTCCATTCACCCTCTCATTCCTTCTCTCTCTTCCTCCATTCACCCCTCCCATTCCTTCTGTCTCTTCCCCTCCATTCACCCTCACATCCCTTCTCTGTCTTTTCCTCCATTCACCCCTCACATTCCTTCTGTCTCTTCCCCTCCATTCACCCCTCACATCCCTTCTCTGTCTTTTCCCTCCATTCACCCTCACATCCCTTCTCTCTCTCTTCCCTCCATTCACCCCTCTCATTCCTTCTCTCTCTCTTCCCTCCATTCACCTCCCATCCCTTCTCTCTCCACTATGTCCCAAATTGCACCCTATTCCCTTTGTAGTGTATAGTATCATACGGTTGCAGTGTGGTGCCCTACGGTTGCAGTGTGCTAGTGCCCTACGGTTGCAGTGTAGTGCCCTACGGTTGCAGTGTAGTGCCCCACGGGTACAGTGTAGTGCCCTACGGTTGCGGTGTAGTGCCCTACGGTTGCAGTTCAGTGCCCTACGGTTGCAGTTCAGTGCCCCTACGGTTGCAGTGTAGTGCCCTACGGTTGCAGTGTAGTGCCCTACGGTTGCAGTTCAGTGCCCTACGGTTGCAGTTCAGTGCCCTACGGTTGCAGTGTAGTGCCCTACGGTTGCAGTTCGGTGCCCTACGGTTGCAGTGTAGTGCCCTACGGTTGCAGTGCAGTGCCTACGGTTGCAGTGCAGTGTCCTACGGTTGCAGTGTAGTGACCTACGGTTGCAGTTCAGTGCCCTACAGTTGCAGTGTAGTGCCCTACGGTTGCAGTGTAGTGACCTACGGTTGCAGTTCAGTGCCCTACAGTTGCAGTGTAGTGCCCTACGGTTGCAGTTCAGTGCCCTACAGTTGCAGTGTAGTGCCCTACGGTTGCAGTGCAGTGTCCTACGGTTGCAGTGTAGTGCCCTACGGTTGCAGTGTAGTGCCCTACGGTTGCAGTTCAGTGCCCTACGGTTGCAGTTCAGTGCCCTACGGTTGCAGTGTAGTGCCCTACGGTTGCAGTGTAGTGCCCTACGGTTGCAGTTCAGTGCCCTACGGTTGCAGTGTAGTGCCCTACGGTTGCAGTGCAGTGTCCTACGGTTGCAGTGTAGTGACCTACGGTTGCAGTGCAGTGTCCTACGGTTGCAGTTTAGTGCCCTCCAGTTGCAGTTTAGTGCCCTACGGTTGCAGTTTAGTGCACCAGGGACCATGGTCAAATGTAGTGCACTACATAGGGAATAGGGTGTCATTTGTGAAGCCCCCTCTGTCCTCCGTGGCTGGTTTGTTGTTATTTTTCAGGCGACAGGCTGGGAGATTGGACTGTCATAATCTATGGACCTGAGTTATAAGTGTTTCTCACCCAAACCAGTTTCTCGCCTCCCTACCTCCCTTCCGCTCTCTGATTCTTTTTCACACTCTTTTTCACACTTTCACACATTCTCTTTCTCCCTCGCTGTCATGATGACCTGCTCTCTCCTTCTCGCTCCTTCTCTCTCCGCCTCTCTCTCTTTTCTCTGTCCTGTTCTCTCCTTCTCTCTCTTTTCTCTGTCCCATATAGCAACCTGTCCCTTTTACAGTGTAGTCGCCCTACGGTTGCAGTGTAGTGCCCTACGGTTGCAGTGTAGTGCCCTACGGTTGCAGTGTAGTGCCCTACGGTTGCAGTGCAGTGCCCTACGGTTGCAGTGCAGTGCCCTACGGTTGCAGTGTAGTGCCCTACGGTTGCAGTTTAGTGCCCTACGGTTGCAGTTTAGTGTCCTACGGTTGCAGTGTAGTGACCTACGGTTGCAGTTTAGTGCCCTACGGTTGCAGTTTAGTGCACCAGGGACCATGGTCAAATGTAGTGCACTACATAGGGAATAGTGTCATTTGTGAAGCCCCCTCTGTCCTCCGTGGCTGGTTAGTTGTTGTTTTTCAGGCGACAGGCTGGGAGATTGGACTGTCATAATCTATGGACCTGAGTTATAAGTGTTTCTCACCCAAACCAGTTTCTTGCCTCCCTACCCCCTTCCGCTCTCTGATTCTTTTTCACACTCCTTCTCTTTCTCCCTCGCTGTCATGATGACCTGTTCTCTCCTTCTCTCTCCTTCTCTCTCCGCCTTTCTCTCTCTCTTTTCTCTGTCCTGCTCTCTCCTTCTCTCCCTCTCTCTCTGCCTTTCTCTCTCTTTCTCTGTTCTGCTCGCTCCTTCTCTCTCCTTCTCTCTCCGCCTCTCTCTCTTTTCTCTGTCCTGTTCTCTCCTTCTCTCCTTCTCTCTCTGCCTTTCTCTCTCTTTCCTCTGTCCTGCTCTCTCCTTCTCTCTCCGCCTTTCTCAGTCCTGTTCTTAATTTCCTCTACATGAAGGCATATGGTTTGGCAATGGTTCCTTCCATTCCTCTATTAATCACCACGACAACCACAAAGCCTGTTGGCAGCTACCGTGGTACAACCAATATGAAGACAACATTGTGGTACCATTTATAACTCATTCAGCCATAACCACACCAAGAGGCTATATAATGGAAGGTTGGCTATGTTCTCTCTCTCTCTCTCTCTCTCTCTCTCTCTCTCTCTCTCTCTCTCTCTCTCAGCCTTTTAAGAGCAACAGAAGAGGGTTATTTAAACTTTGTGAACCTATGGCCCCAAGCCTGTTCATTAGCAAACAATTAAGCTTTAAGAACGAGGTCCACTTAAAATAGAATGGAAGACAAAGGAAGCAGAGTGGAAGTACACTGGGGGATCCTTCAAGCTTTAAAGAGCAATCTAACCTGTAATATTATAAAGCTGAAAGGGAAAAACAGACGGAAGACAAAGAGAGGTGGAGGAGGAACAATCAGGATCCTTCAAGCTTTAAACAACGACGGTTACCTGAATTCAGTATAGAGAGTGAAAATACATTTTAAGACAGGAAGGTGAGAAGGGAGGGTAAAATGTATCCGTAAAGCTTTATCAAGAGACAATAGTTCCTGGAATTGAATACAGAGGCAGGGGTGAAGAGAGAGGAAGAAGGGAAGGAGGAGAGAAGGGGAGGAAATATGTGGATCATAGAGAGGGATGAGAGGGAAATAAATGAGGAAGGAGGGATGAGAGGTGAAAAGGTAGAGGAAGAGAGGGATGAGAAGGGAAAAGGTAGAGAAAGAGAGGGATGAGGAAAAGGTAGAGGAAGAGAGGGATGAGAGGGGAAAAGGTAGAGAAAGAGAGGGATGAGAGGGGAAAAGGTAGAGAAAGAGGGGGATGAGAGGGGAAAAGGTAGAGAAAGAGAGGGATGAGGAAAAGGTAGAGGAAGAGGGGGATGAGAGAGGAAAGTGTATCAAGTGTACAGATGTAGGATCTTAATCTGAGCCAGTTTGAGAAGAAGAAATGGATCCTTCAAAGCTTTAAATAGCGATCATACCTGGACTATAAAAAGTAGAGAGGGAATGACAGAAGGAAGACAAAAGGGAGGAGAGAAAAGAAAGGGGAGGGATAAAGGAGTATCCTTCAAGCTTTAGATAATGACGGAATTCAATAAAGGGAGGATGAAAAGAGTGAAGAGAGGACGAAGAGGGAGAAGGTCAAATGTATCCATCAAGCTTTGGTACCTGGAATTCAACACAGAGTAAATGGCAAAAGAGAGAGAGAGGAGAGAAGGGGACGAAAGAAGTGGATCATCCCAGTTCTAAAAAACGAGAGGTCATTCACCCCAAATTCAATACAGGAATGAGGGGTCATTCACACTAAATTCAATACAGGAATGAGGGGTCATTCACCCCAAATTCAATACAGGAATGAGGGGTCATTCACACTAAATTCAATACAGGAATGAGAGGTCATTCACCCCAAATTCAATACAGGAATGAGGGGTCATTCACCCCAAATTCAATACAGGAATGAGGGGTCATTCACACTAAATTCAATACAGGAATGAGGGGTCATTCACCCCAAATTCAATACAGGAATGAGGGGTCATTCACCCCAAATTCAACATATAGGAACAAGGGGTCATTCACACCAAATTCAATACAGGAACGAGGGAAAGATAGAAGAGAAGGAGGAGAGGAAAAGGTAGAAATGTATCATTAAAGCTTCAAAACACAATAGGGCACGTGGAAGAATACAGATAAAGAGATAGACACATCAAGGAGAGGGGTAGTAACAATACAGATAAAGGGATAGACACATCAAGGAGAGGGGGAGAGAACAATACAGATAAAGAGAGAGACACATCAAGGAGAGGGGTAGTAACAATACAGATAAAGGGATGGACACACTCAAGAGAGGGTAGTAACAATACAGATAAAGGGATGGACACATCAAGGAGGGGGAGGAACAATACAGATAAGGGATAGACACACTCAAGGAGAGGGGTAGTAACAATACAGATAAAGGGATAGACACATCAAGGAGAGGGGAGAACAATACAGATAAAGAGAGAGACACATCAAGGAGAGGGGTAGTAACAATACAGATAAAGGGATAGACACATCAAGGAGAGGGGGAGGAACAATACAGATAAAGAGAGAGACACATCAAGGAGAGGGGAGGAACAATACAGATAAAGAGAGAGACACATCAAGGAGAGGGGGAGGAACAATACAGATAAAGGGATGGACACGATCAAGGAGAGGGGTAGGAACAATACAGATAAAGAGAGAGACACATCAAGGAGAGGGGTAGTAACAACCAGATAAAGGGATGGACTCAAGGAGAGGGGAGAGAACAAAATACAGATAAAGGGAGAGACACATCAAGGAGAGGGGTAGTAACAATACAGATAAAGGATAGACCATCAAGAGAAAGGGGTAGGAACAATACAGATAAAGAGAGAGACATATCAAGGAGAGGGGTAGGAACAATACAGATAAAGAGAGACACACTCAATGAGAGGGGTAGGAACAATACAGATAAAGAGAATAGACACATCAAGGAGAGGGGGAGGAACAATACAGATACAGGGATGGACAATCAAGGAGAGGGGGAGGAACAATACAGATAAAGAGATAGACACATCAAGGAGAGGGGAGGAACAATACAGATACAGGGATGGACATCATCAAGGAGAGGGGGGGGGAACAATACAGATAAAGAGATAGATAGACGAAAGGAGAGGGAGGAAAAACAATACAGATAAAGGGTTAGACACATCGGGAGAGGGGAGGAACAATACAGATAAAAGGATAGATAGATCGATAAAGGAGAGGGGGAGGATTCACACAGATACGGGGATGGACACATCAAGGAGAGAGGGGAGCAATACACAGAGATAAAAGAGATAGATAGATCATAAAGGAGAGGGGAGGAAATAATACAAGATACAGGGATGACACATCAAGGAGAGGGGGAGGAACAACAGATAAAGAGATAGATAGATCGATAAAGGAGAGGGTAGGAAGTTAATACAGATAAAGAGATGAGACACATCAATGAGAGGGGTAGGAACAATACAGATAAAGAGATAGACATATCAAGGAGAGGGGAGGAACAATACAGACAAAAGGATAGGACACATCAAGGAGAGGGGAGGAACAATATACAGTATAGACCAAAGGAGAGGAGGAACAATACAGATAAAGAGATAGATAGATCGATAAAGGAGGGGTAGGAAACAATACAGATAAAGAGAGATTTACATCAATGAGAGGGGTAGTAACAAATACAGATAAAAGAGATACACACTGGCGAGAGGGGAGGAACAATACA
>NW_025550871.1:0-6392 GCF_905237065.1 Salmo salar | reverse complement strand
TGTTGAGGATACAAGTGTGTATCTGTGTGTTTCTTTTCTTTTCTTCTCTCCGTATCACAGGTGACAATCATCAGTCCCTAATCAGAAGACACCTGTTCCTTCTCCCTCAACCAAATCACCGTCCCTTCCCTTGGTTTAAAAACTCCAGTCTGGGTTGTTTTCTCTTGAGCTCATTTTTTATCTCAAGGCGAGCTCATTCTCACTCTGTGATCAATCTTTGTGCTCATTCGCTCTTGTGTCCACTCTCTATCTCCGTGTTGTTTTTGTATTGATCTCTTTTGTTTTTGCAAACGACATGTCACATTTGTCCGATAATCCTGTGAGTATTGTTTTGTTATTTGACTGTTTGTTTGTTTGGTGGGAAAAGGGGGCACAAACAAGTCGCCCATGGGCACACATTACCCGTAGGGAAATATGTGTCTAATACCATAGTTAGAACTGGGCGGACCACCCACTGTATTTTTGGTTAGTTAGCTAGCTGTTGTTGAAATAGGCTAGTCTAGCTTAGGGGTGGTTTTGGATTATTGTTTCGTTGCTTGGGCCCAAGCTCAGCCCCTTTTCCCACACCCCTTACTGCGTGTTTAAAATAAACCCTTGAGTTTGACGGTAGATTTCAGTTGTCTGTGGTTTTTGGTTCTCACTGTTACATGTCACGATTATAATTTGCATGATTTATGTTAGGGGTCTCGTATCCATCCCCCAGACCGCTGGGCCAAAGAGGTTCGTAACATAAGTGGGGGCTCATCCGGGATCTGTCATTACTGACGCCCATCCGGCTCATGCAGATTGTTATTGTGTGGTTAGTCAGTGTTGAGCGTCATAAGCATTAGTGTTTGCTATTTGTTGGCTTTTGTGTTTGGTAGTAGTTCAAGATGGTTACTTTTGAGTTGAAACCCTTTTGGATAACCCTTTGTGGGAGGTGTTTAATAAAATGTCGTAAAATTGATTTAATGACCTTGCAGAACATTATTCATTGTCTATTTCTCACAATTTAGTTAAGGCGGAGGTTAAGAAACTAGTGTTAAATGTATTGTTGAAAGAGCAGGTGTTGTGTTACCGCCTGCCTGAGCCTACTACCCTGTAGGGGATGTTGCTGCTCCTGTAAGCCCGCCGGTGTTGAGACCGAAGGCGCAGGCTAGCTCCAGCTCATTGCCCCGTTTGATCCACTCTCCCCACTGTCAACTGGTGATGCTAGAAGGGATGTCCGTTCGATACAGCTTCAACTGGAGGCAGAAGAGAGCCCAAATTAGCGAAAAATCTCCAGTTAGAAATGTAAACTTGAGGCAGAAAAAGAAAGAGAACAGCGGCAGTTGGAAATCTGTAAAATAGAGGCTGAAAAAGAAAGAGAACAGCGGCAGATGGATTTCAAAATGCGCCAAATGGAACTGGAAGCAGAGACAGCGAGGCTAGCCTTCGCTCTTACTGTGCCTGTTAGTGAGTCGTCCTCACCAGCTGTAGCTTCCAACACGCTTGACATTAGTAGGCGGTTGCCTTAGTATTTGTTTAGAGTCAGAGGTTGACTCCTATTTTTGTGTGTTTGAACGTATAGCTGCAGTTGAAATGGCCTGAAGAAGTATGGTGTTTATTGCTACAATGTAAATTAACTGGTAAAGCCCAAGAGGTTTTATCAGCGCTACCTCTGGAAGATAGTTTGAACTATGAAGTGGTCAAAGCTACTGTCTTCGCGCTTATGAGCTTGTGCCTGAGGTCATACCGACAGAGATTTAGGTCTCGCAGAAAGTCTTCCCATAAGACTTATGTGGAGTTTGCTAGAGACAAGGGAAATCTGTTTGATAAAATGGCATGCTGCTAGTAAGGTAACTGATTTCAACTTCTCCGGGAGTTAATTTTGTTGGAAGAGTTTAAAAATTGTTTACCCGAACGCTTGTAGTATACCTAAATGAACAGAAAGTATCCTCCCTGTCAGAAGCTTGTTGGCAGACGAGTTTGTGTTGACGGAAAGAGTGTGTTTTCGGCTCAACTGAGAGTAGAGCTACTGAGTTGCCTACTTTTAGTCCTGGTCGGCCCGCAGTATATCAAGCACGCCAGAAAACTGAGCGTCCCTGTTTCTATTTCATAAAGTGGGACATATGATTAATGATTGCTTCCTACCAAAACGCAAACAAGGGATGCCGATTCGCGAAAGCCGCCGACAGGTGTTGGGGCTAATTCGCACTGTTGTGAGGTCTGCAAACGAAACCAGTGCCTCAGGGTAAATGTAGTTTGAAAGTCTCAGTACCACCGCAGTTACGAACCGCTCATTTTCGAGGTTTGTGTCCATAGCGAATGACGAAGCATCCACGCCCCAAACCCTTAGAGATACTGGTGCTGGCACAGTCACTTATATTGTCTGATGTGTTCCTTATCCGACAATACATACTGTGGTTCCAGTGTGTTAGTTCAGGGTATTGAAATGGGTTTTGTCCCAGTGCCATTGCACTTTGTGAATGTACACTCTGAGTTGATCAAGTGGAATATTCAGAGTGGGGTACGCCTATGTTGCCAGGAAAAAGGTGTGACTTTATAATGGGTAAACGATATTGCTGGAGGAAAGGTAGTACCCGTATTGGAAGTGTTGGATAAAAGTGACCACTCTCTCTCCAATGAGTTGGCACAGAGTTATCCCCATGTGTTCCCCGCTTGTGCTGTCACTCGTGCTCAGGCAAGACAAGTGGTGATGATAGATTTGTCGTAACACTGTTCTGTTCAAAGAAGATGATCAAGAGGATGGGTTGTGTACTCCTCTGAAGCTGATCACCCCTGACAAACAGACAAGGGAAGAATCGAAGATGTTGAACTTATTGCTGAGGCAATACAGTTACTAGTTCACCGTGGAGCAGCTGATTGCTAACCAGAAGGTTGACAACAAGCTTGCTAAATGTTTTTCTAGTGTTGTCTCATTGGAAGAGGTAAAGAAGAAGAATGTGGCTTACTTTCGATGGTAATTCTCGTAAAATGGACATCCCATGGTGGCGCTGGAGGGAGATTGGAATGCTGTTTACCAAATAGTGATTCCTACAGCCTTCGAAAATGTTTATCTTGCTCATGATCACCAGTGGTCTGGACACTTAGGGATCACGAAGACTTACGATCGGATCCTTCGACATTTCTTTTGGGCCAGGTTTAAAACAAGATGTGGCTCGGTTCTCTCGGATATGTCACACATGTCAGGTTACAGGAAAACCAAATCAGGTTATTCTCCGCTCCTCTTTGTCCTATACCTGTTATAGGTGAACCATTTGAACATGTGGTGGTTGATTGTGTTGGACCGCTAACAAGACAAAATGGTAACCAGTTTCCGTTAACGATAATGTGTATGGCAACAAGATACCCGCATTTTGAGAAGGATTAAGCTCAGTGGTGAGCAAAGCCTTAATTAAGTTCTTCACGACATTCGCCAAGCTACTAGGTGAAAACTGATCAAGGCACAAATTTCCCGTCAAAGCTCTTCAAGCAGGTGTTAAAATCCTTGTCGGTTACAAGACCGTGTATTTGCCATATCACCCAGAGTCTCAGGGTGCGCTTGAACATGGCATCAGACACTGAAGTCTATGCTACGAAATATTGTTTGGAATCTGAGAAAGATTGGGATGAGGGAGTTCTCTAGTTTTGTTTGCTGCTCGTGAAACTGTACAGGAGTCCCTAGGGTTCAGCCCAGCTGAACTAGTGTTTGGTCACAAGTGAGAGGACCAATGAAAGTCCTTAAAGAACAGTTTTGTCCCAAGAGTTGTGTACGGAAGAAGAGAATGTTGGACCACGCTAGTCGCTTTCGTGAGCGCCACCAAGCCTGTGTCTCGCTTAAGGAAGCTCTGTCTTCCTCACAAAACAAGTATGAAAAGACACTATGATAAACAGGCTGTTTCGCGTCCACGACAGCCAGGTGACCAAGTGCTGGTGTTATTGCCTGTTCCAGGATCTCCACTGTCAGCCCGTTTCTCTGGTCCTTATTTGATTGAAAAGAAGTTAAGCGAAACTGATTATGTGCTTCAAACTCCTGATAGAAAACGGCAATCTCGGTGTGCCACATTAACACGTTGAAAGCATACCAAACCCGACCCATCACCCAGGTAGATGGTTCAACCACAGCCGAAGTTACGCTATTCTGCTGCTTCTACGCCTATGATAGTGGACTGTCATATTGGTGATGTTGATGGAGATGGATTGGAGTTGCGCAATACCGGCAGCAGTGTGTTAGATTGCCCAACCCAGAAATGCTGATGTCTCTCCAGTCAGGTCTGGTTCACTTAACGGAAGGACACCGATCGATATTGTGAGGCTACTCCACAGTTTTCCATGTCTCTTTAATGACGCTCCTACTCGCACAAATGTGTTGGAACACGACATTAATGTTGGAAATGCTGCCCCTATCAAGCAACACCCATATCGTGGTCAATGCTTCTAAGAGGAAGATAATGAGGGATGAAGTGAAATATTTGTTGAAAATGACCTGGCCACGCCAAGTTCGAAGCCCTTGGAGTTCTCCTTGCATTCTGGTTCCTAAACCTGATGGTACGCCAGGTTATGTAAGGATATCAAAGGTAAATTCTGTCACATTGCCAGATTCTTCCCCTACCCAGACTGGACGACGTATTGACACTGTTGGTGCTGCTACTTATGTAACTAAGTTGGACCTCTTAAAAGTTACGGCAGGTTCCGCTACCCCGTGCTTCTGAGATTTCCCGCCTTTGCTACCCCAGACAACTTCCTACATACTTGTCATGGCTTTTGGGATGCGAAATGCACCAGCCACTTTTCAACCACTGGTTAACACCGTATTAGCTGGTCGCTCCTAATTGTAGTGCATATCTAGATGATCTAGTGATTTATTCATCTGAGTGGACAGATCATGTTAACTCTCTAAGGGTAGTATGTGAACGCTGGCACCCTTTTTAACCCTGAATTGGCAAAGTGCGAGTTTGGGAAGGCCACTGTTACCTATCTCGGCAAAGAGGTAGGCTATGGACAGGTGCGCCCTGTTGATGCTAAGGTCTTGGCTATCACTGCATTCCCTGCGCCTACCACCCAGACGAGAGCTACGCCGCTTTTGGGGATGGTTGGCTACCACCGTAGCTTCGTAAAAACTTCTCTGCGGTAGTTCTCCATTGACCGATTTGCTCAGTCCGGCAAGATCGCTTGTGTGGTCCCCGGACTGTAAGGTAGCTTTGAAACTGCTAAAGCACTATTATGTAATACCCCTGTACTTGCAGCTCCGTATTTTGAAAACATTTAAACTTGAGGTAGATGCTAGTGCCAGAGGTGCTGGTTGTTCTACTTCAGCAGGCAAGAGTGGACTGGACCATCCGGTGTGTTATTTCCCAGAAAATTTAACAAAATGTCAGACAAACTATGCCACCACCGAGCAAGAAGCTCTAGCGCTGTTGTTAGCTCTGCAATATTTTGAGGTGTACAGAGGGTCTAGTGCCCTACCTGTGACTGGACGACGGACCATAACCCCTTAGTGTTTCTCCACCGAGTACAACCAGAACCAGCGCCTTATGCTTTGGGCTCTTATTGTACAAAATTATAATTTGGAGATTTGCCACAAAAAGGGTTCTGAAAATATGCTAGCAGATGCTTTGTCTCGTGTGTAATAATTTTGTATGTTTCGAAGATTGACTTTGATTTTGTGAGTATTCATTGTAGATACTTTTGTATAAACTGTGTACATATTTTTAGTCCAATCTTCTGGAGGTTGCCTTAAGGGTGGAGTGTTACGATACAAGTGTGTACCCTGTGTGCTTCTTTCTCTCTTCTCCCCCCACAGGTGACAATCATCAGTCCCCAACCAGAAGACACCTGTTCCTTCTCCCCAACCAACAGTCCTTTAAAACCTATCAGTTGTTTCCAGCTCATTTTTATCTCGCGAGCCCATTCTCACTCTGTGATCAATCTTTGTGCTCATTCGCTCTTGTGTCCAATCTCGATCTCCCTGTGTCTCTCTTTCTGTATTGATCTCTTTGTTTTTGCAAACTACATGTCACATTTGTCCGGTAATCCTGTGAGTATTGTTTTGTTATTTGACTGTTTGTTTGTTTGGTGGGAAAAGGGGGTACAAGAAAGTCGCCCATAATCCCAGGAATACTGTGTCTAAGCACCATAGTTAGAATCTGGGCGGACCACCCACCGTATTTTTGCATAGCTACGTTGTTGAAATAGCTAGTCTGACATTAGGGGTGGTTTTGGATTATTGTTTCGTTGCTTGGGTCCAGCTCAGCCCCTTTTCCCACACCCCTTTACCGTGTGTTTAAAATAAACCTTTTGAGTTTGTACGTAGATTTCAGTTGTCTGTGGTTTTAGGTTCTCACTGTTATATGTCACGATTTATAATTTGCATGATTTGTACGGGTCTCGTATCCATCCCCCTAGACCGGCTGGGCCAAAGAGGTTCGTAA
>NW_025550870.1:27500-32500 GCF_905237065.1 Salmo salar | reverse complement strand
CAACCATCTCTGGGTCAAGTATTTTTTCCATTTCTTCATTTGTCATGGATCTGGGGTCTGTGTGTGTGTGTGAGGGTTTATTCCTCCGCGGTCTTCGTTTCCTCCCATGCCATCAATCTCATCCATGATGAGAACATGCTTACTGCTGACTGTCTGAGACGAACCTGGAGAGAGAGGGGAGAGAGAAAGAGAGAGGGAGAGAGGAGAGAGAGAAGAGGAGAGAGGAGGGAGAGAGGAGGGAGAGAAGAGGGAGAGAGGAGGGAGAGAGGAGGGAGAGAAGAGGGAGAGGGGGAGAGAGGGGAAGAGGGAGGGAGAGAGGAGGGAGAGAGGAGAGAGAGGAGGAGGGAGGAGAGGGGAGGGAGAGAGGAGGAGGGGAGAGGAGAGAGAGAGAGGAGAGGGAGAGAAGAGGGAGAAGAGGGAGAGAAGAGGAGAGAAGAGGAAGAGGAGAGGAGAGGAGGGAGAGAGAGGGAGAGAAGAGAGAAGAGGAGAGAAGAGGAGAAGAGGGAGAGAAGAGGGAGAAGAGGAGAGAGAGAGAGAGGAGGAGAGAAGAGAGGGGAGAGAGGAGAGGAAGAGAGGAAGAGGAAGAGGAAGAGAGAGAAGAGGAGAGAGAGGAGGGGGGGAGGGGAGAGGAGGGGAGAGGAGAGGGAGAGGGAGAGGGAGGGGAGGAGGGGGGGAGAGGGAGAGGAGGGGAGAGGGAGAGGAGAGGGAGAGGAGAGGAGAGGGAGAGGGAGAGAAGGAGGGGGGGAGGGGGGAGAGGGAGAGGAGAGGGGAGGGGGGAGGAGGGAGAGGGGGAGAGGAGAGGGAGAGGAGAGGGAGGGGAGGGAGAGGAGAGGAGAGGAGGGAAGATGAGAGTAAGCGAATAAGAAATATAATTAAATTCCATCCACAAAGTGCAATTTGGTTGCAGAAAAATTGTGTGTAGTGTGTGTGTGTATATAGTGTGTGTATGTAGTGTGTGTGTGTGTATTGTGTGTGTTAGTGTGTGTGTGTGTGTGTGTGTATAGTGTGTGTTGTAGTGTGTGTGTGTGTTGGTGTGTATGTAGTGTGTGTATGTGTGTGTATGGTGTGTGTGTGTTATGTGTGTGTAGTGTGTGTGTGTGTGTGTGTGTATGTGTGTGTTGTAGTGTGTGTGTGTGTATGTGTGTGTGTGTAGTGTGTGTGTGTGTGTGTGTGTGTATAGTGTGTTATGTAGTGTGTGTGTGTTATAGTGTGTGTATGTAGTGTGTTGTGTATGTGTGTGTGTTAGTATGTGTGTGAGTGTGTGTGTGTGTGTGTTGTGTGTGTATGTAGTGTGTGTGTGTGTTATAGTGTGTGTGTTAGTGTGTGTGTATGTGTGTGTGTGTGTGTGTGTATGTGTGTGTGTGTTATATAGTGTGTGTATGTGTGTGTGTGTGTGTGTATGTAGTGTGTGTGTGTGTGTGTGTGTGTGTGTGTGTGTGTGTTAGTGTGTGTATGTAGTGTGTGTGTGTGTATAGTGTGTGTGTGTGTGTGTATAGTGTGTGTATGTAGTGTGTGTGTGGTGTATAGTGTGTGTGTTGTGTGTGTGTATGGTGTGTGTGTGTGTGTGTGTGTGTAGTGTGTGTGTGTAGTGTGTGTGTGTATGTAGTGTGTGTGTGTATAGTGTGTGTGTATAGTGTGTGTATGTAGTGTGTGTGTGTATGTATGTAGTGTGTGTGTGTAGTGTGTGTGTGTATGTGTGTGTGTGTATAGTGTGTGTGTGTATGTAGTGTGTGTGTATGTATGTGTGTGTGTGTATGTAGTGTGTGTGTGTATGTGTGTGTGTTGTTTGTTGTATGTAGTGTGTGTGTGTTTGTTGTAGTGTGTGTGGTATAGTGTGTGTGTATAGTGTGTGTGTATAGTGTGTGTATAGTGTGTGTGTGTAGTGTGTGTAGTGTGTGTGTGTGTGTAGTGTGTGTGTGTGTGTGTGTGTGTGTGTATAGTGTGTGTAGTGTGTGTTGTGTGTGTGTGTTTGTATAGTGTGTGTGTATAGTGTGTGTGTATAGTGTGTGTATAGTGTGTGTGTGTAGTGTGTATAGTGTGTGTATAGTGTGTGTGTAGTGTGTGTATAGTGTGTGTGTAGTGTGTATAGTGTGTAGTGTGTGTAGTGTGTGTGTGTAGTGTGTATAGTGTGTAGTGTATAGTGTGTGTAGTGTGTGTGTGTAGTGTATATAGTGTGTGTGTGTATATAGTGTGTGTAGTGTGTGTGTGTGTAGTGTGTATAGTGTGTATAGTGTGTATGTAGTGTGTATAGTGTGTAGGTAGTGTGTATAGTGTGTAGTGTATAAATACCTGTGTAGTAGTTGTTGATACTGGTGTATAGTGTGTATAGTGTGTATAGTGTATAGTGTGTATAGTGTATAGTGTGTAGTGTATAAATACCTGTGTAGTAGTTGTTGATACTGGTGTATAGTGTGTATAGTGTGTATAGTGTGTATAGTGTGTAGTGTGTAGTGTATAAATACCTGTGTAGTAGTGTGTATAGTGTATAGTGTATAGTGTGTAGTGTGTAGTGTATAAATACCTGTGTAGTAGTTGTTGATACTGGTGTTGTTCAGAGACTGTATGTATGTAGTGTGTGTGTGTAGTGTGTGTATAGTGTGTGTAGTGTGTGTGTGTGTATAGTGTGTGTAGTGTGTGTGTGTAGTGTGTATAGTGTGTATAGTGTGTAGTGTGTAGTGTGTGTGTATAGTGTGTGTATAGTGTGTGTGTATAGTGTGTGTGTGTGTAGTGTGTAGTGTATAAATACCTGTGTAGTAGTGTGTATAGTGTATAGTGTATAGTGTGTAGTGTATAAATACCTGTGTAGTAGTGTGTATAGTGTATAGTGTATAGTGTGTAGTGTATAAATACCTGTGTAGTAGTGTGTATAGTGTATAGTGTATAGTGTATAGTGTATAGTGTGTAGTGTGTAAATACCTGTGTAGTAGTGTGTATAGTGTATAGTGTATAGTGTGTATAGTGTGTAGTGTGTAAATACCTGTGTAGTAGTGTGTATAGTGTATAGTGTATAGTGTGTAGTGTGTAAATACCTGTGTAGTAGTGTGTATAGTGTGTATAGTGTATAGTGTATAGTGTGTAGTGTGTATAGTGTGTAGTGTGTATAGTGTATAGTGTATAGTGTGTATAGTGTATAGTGTATAGTGTATAGTGTATAGTGTATAGTGTGTAGTGTATAGTGTGTATAGTGTATAGTGTATAGTGTGTAGTGTATAAATACCTGTGTAGTAGTTGTTGATGCTGCTGTTGTTCAGAGACTCAGCGATCAGATTCAGACTGTTCTTACTGCGGGTACAGCTGGCATTCATCTCTACATAACTATAACCCAGCTCCTACACACACACACAGAGACAGCTGGCATTCATCTCTACATAACTATAACAGCTCCTACACACACACACAGAGACAGCTGGCATTCATCTCTACATAACTATAACCCAGCTCCTACACACACACACAGAGACAGCTGGCATTCATCTCTACATAACTATAACCCAGCTCCTACACACACACACAGAGACAGCTGGCATTCATCTCTACATAACTATAACCCAGCTCCTACACACACACACAGAGACAGCTGGCATTCATCTCTACATAACTATAACCCAGCTCCTACACACACACACGAGACAGCTGGCATTCATCTCTACATAACTATAACCCAGCTCCTACACACACACACAGAGACAGCTGGCATTCATCTCTACATAACTATAACCCAGCTCCTACACACACACACAGAGACAGCTGGCATTCATCTCTACATAACTATAACCCAGCTCCTACACACACACACAGAGACAGCTGGCATTCATCTCTACATAACTATAACCCAGCTCCTACACACACACACAGAGACAGCTGGCATTCATCTCTACATAACTATAACCCAGCTCCTACACACACACACAGAGACAGCTGGCATTCATCTCTGCATAACTATAACCCAGCTCCTACACACACACACAGAGACAGCTGGCATTCATCTCTACATAACTATAACCCAGCTCCTACACACACACACAGAGACAGCTGGCATTCATCTCTACATAACTATAACCCAGCTCCTACACACACACACAGAGACAGCTGGCATTCATCTCTACATAACTATAACCCAGCTCCTACACACACACACAGAGAGACAGCTGGCATTCATCTCTACATAACTATAACCCAGCTCCTACACACACACACAGAGAGACAGCTGGCATTCATCTCTACATAACTATAACCCAGCTCCTACACACACACACAGAGACAGCTGGCATTCATCTCTACATAACTATAACCCAGCTCCTACACACACACACAGAGACAGCTGGCATTCATCTCTACATAACTATAACCCAGCTCCTACACACACACACACAGAGACAGCTGGCATTCATCTCTACATAACTATAACCCAGCTCCTACACACACACACAGAGACAGCTGGCATTCATCTCTACATAACTATAACCCAGCTCCTACACACACACACAGAGACAGCTGGCATTCATCTCTACATAACTATAACCCAGCTCCTACACACACACACAGAGACAGCTGGCATTCATCTCTACATAACTATAACCCAGCTCCTACACACACACACAGAGACAGCTGGCATTCATCTCTACATAACTATAACCCAGCTCCTACACACACACACAGAGACAGCTGGCATTCATCTCTACATAACTATAACCCAGCTCCTACACACACACAAGAGACAGCTGGCATTCATCTCTACATAACTATAACCCAGCTCCTACACACACACACAGAGACAGCTGGCATTCATCTCTACATAACTATAACCCAGCTCCTACACACACACACACAGAGACAGCTGGCATTCATCTCTACATAACTATAACCCAGCTCCTACACACACACACACAGAGACAGCTGGCATTCATCTCTACATAACTATAACCCAGCTCCTACACACACACAAGAGACAGCTGGCATTCATCTCTACATAACTATAACCCAGCTCCTACACACACACA
>NW_025550870.1:0-20000 GCF_905237065.1 Salmo salar | reverse complement strand
TTTAGATCCCAGGGCTCTGTGTTTGTCTTACAGTGGGTATGGGTTTAGACCCCAGGGCTCTGGGTTTAGACCCCAGGGCTCTGTGTTTAGATCCCAGGGCTCTGTGTTTGTCTTACAGTGGGTATGGGTTTAGACCCCAGGGCTCTGGGTTTAGACCCCAGGGCTCTGTGTTTAGATCCCAGGGCTCTGTGTTTGTCTTACAGTGGGTATGGGTTTAGACCCCAGGGCTCTGGGTCCGTCTCTGTTCAGGAAACTACGGAAGGCTGAGGAGTTCCCTCGCTTCTTCTCTGAATCCTCTGGACTGGTGCTCTGGACACAAACACACATTCACGGTTACACACACAGTCACGCGCAGTCACTCACAGTCTCTCACGGTCACGGTTACACACAGTCACAGTCAGTCCCACAGTGTCACAGTCACTCACACAGTCACACTCACAGTCACACTCACAGTCCCACAGAGTCACTCACAGAGTCACTCACACAGTCACTCACAGTCACTCACAGTCACACAGGTTTGGGTTATTTATATTAACTATAACTGTTGATTTAAAAAAGTTTCACCTCTTTCTTGGGGGAGGTTTTAAGAGTCGTGCGTGTGGTCACCATGGTTACACTTCCTGTTTTGGGCTTGGACTTCCTGTCTGTGCTTGAAGTGGTTAGGAACTCCTTTTTGGGAGAGACGGGCATTTTGATAGTCAGATTTGTCTTCCCTCCTCCTTCCTCTTCCACCTCCCTTCTCTTCATCACGGCCAGTTTGGAACTGGTTTTAACAAGAGGGGGGACCTTTTTAGGGGACGGACCGATCACGTCCTGGTTGTGGTCCCGCCCATTGGACTGTGATTGGCTGGTAGTGCTGCTGTGGGAGGAGTTAGCGATGCTTTTGTTGGCTGACGTGTCAGACCCCAGATCCTCACCAGAGTCCTTACGAGCCTGGACACACACACACACACACACACACACACACACACACACACACACACACACACACACACAGACACACAGAGAGAGAGATGGAACCACACATATATATATATATACACACACACACTCGTTGAATCTTTCAGAGAGAAAGAGAGAGTTTGTAGTGAGTTTATCCTTCACCTTTTTGGCGTGTGGTTCTTGGTCCAACATGGCCAGCGTCCTGGCAAACTCCTCGTCCTCGTGGACCAGCCTCTCCAACTCCATGTCCTCGTCCATCTGCAGCTGCTGGGCGATGACCTCATCAGTCAGCGACTCATCATGGTCCTGAGAGGGCCGGAGGGACAACACAGAGCCGTCATCAACTAGTCAGACTAGTCACTAGACCTGGGTCTCATCAACAACAACTAGTTAACTAGTCAGACTAGTCACTAGACCTGGGTCTCATCAACAACAACTAGTTAACTAGTCAGACTAGTCACTAGACCTGGGTCTCATCAACAACAACTAGTTAACTAGTCAGACTAGACCTTAGACCTGGGTCTCATCAACACCAACTAGTTAACTAGTCAGACTAGTCACTAGACCTGGGTCTCATCAACAACAACTAGTTAACTAGTCAGACTAGACCTTAGACCTGGGTCTCATCAACAACAACTAGTTAACTAGTCAGACTAGACCTGGGTCTCATCAACAACAACTAGTTAACTAGTCAGACTAGACCTTAGACCTGGGTCTCATCAACACCAACTAGTTAACTAGTCAGACTAGTCACTAGACCTGGGTCTCATCAACAACAACTAGTTAACTAGTCAGACTAGACCTTAGACCTGGGTCTCATCAACAACAACTAGTTAACTAGTCAGACTAGACCTGGGTCTCATCAACAACAACTAGTTAACTAGTCAGACTAGTCACTAGACCTGGGTCTCATCAACAACAACTAGTTAACTAGTCAGACTAGTCACTAGACCTGGGTCTCATCAACACCAACTAGTTAACTAGTCAGACTAGTCACTAGACCTGGGTCTCATCAACACCAACTAGTTAACTAGTCAGACTAGTCACTAGACCTGGGTCTCATCAACAACAACTAGTTAACTAGTCAGACTAGACACTAGACCTGGGTCTCATCAACACCAACTAGTTAACTAGTCAGACTAGTCACTAGACCTGGGTCTCATCAACAACAACTAGTTAACTAGTCAGACTAGTCACTAGACCTGGGTCTCATCAACAACAACTAGTTAACTAGTCAGACTAGTCACTAGACCTGGGTCTCATCAACAACAACTAGTTAACTAGTCAGACTAGTCACTAGACCTGGGTCCTGAGAAGGCTGGAGGGAGAGTAGAGAGATAATGAAGGGGAATAATCAGGGTGTTTTACTCACAGCTTTCCTCTTGGTACTTGCTACCAGTTTCTTGCCCGAGCGCTGGACACTCCCACTGCCAAAGTAGTCCAGGACAGAGGTGGGGGTGCGTTTGGTGTGCTGGGGCGCTGATTTAGGGGTGACGGGGCTGGAGGAGACTTCTTTATCACTCCTTTCCCCTTGGCGGGCGCAGGGGTGGGTTTCGAGGGGGACCTGTAGATCTCTTTGGTCCCGGTGCGGGCCTTCCCTGGTTTGGTCACTCCATTATCCTGGGGCTTTGCAGACTTCTTCAGAGACAGGAAGTTATCACTGTCTGAATCTAAAGAGAGAGGGGGGGATGAAGGTAAGGAGGGGGTAGGGAGGGAGAGAGAGGGGGAGGGGTGTGGCGGAGGGAGGGAGGGAGTTAAGGAGGAGGGGAGAGAGAGCGGGAGATCAAGAGGGGGGAGAGAGAGCGAGAGGGCGGTAAGGAGGGGGAGAGAGAGCGAGAGGGAGGGAGGGAGAGCGAGAGGGAGGGAGGGAGGGAGGGAGAGAGAGCGAGAGGGGAGGGAGGGAGGGAGGAGAGAGAGCGAGAGGGAGGTCAGGAGGGGGAGAGAGAGCGAGAGGGAGGGAGGGGGAGAGAGAGCGAGAGGGAGGGGGAGGTCAGGAGGGGGAGAGAGAGCGAGAGGGAGGTAAGGAGGAGGGATGTTACTAGAGTCTGTCAGGATGATTCATATTCCGATACGTTACTAGTCTGTCAGGACGATTCATATTCATGTTACTAGAGTCTGTCAGGATGATTCATATTCTGATACATGTTACTAGAGTCTGTCAGGATGATTCATATTCTGATACATGTTACTAGAGTCTGTCAGGATGATTCATATTCTGATACATGTCACTAGAGTCTGTCAGGATGATTCATATTCGATACGTTACTAGTCTGTCAGGATGATTCATATTGATAAGTTACTAGAGTCTGTCAGGATGATTCATATTCCGATACATGTTACTAGTCTGTCAGGATGATTCATATTGATGTTACTAGAGTCTGACAGGATGATTCATATTCTGATACATGTTACTAGAGTCTGTCAGGATGATTCATATTCTGATACATGTTACTAGAGTCTGACAGGATGATTCATATTCTGATACATGTTACTAGAGTCTGTCAGGATGATTCATATTCTGATACATGTTACTAGAGTCTGTCAGGATGATTCATATTCTGATTCATGTCACTAGAGTCTGTCAGAATGATTCATATTCTGATACATGTTACTAGAGTCTGTCAGGACGATTCATATTCTGATACATGTTACTAGAGTCTGTCAGGACGATTCATATTCTGATACATGTTACTAGAGTCTGTCAGGATGATTCATATTCTGATACATGTTACTAGAGTCTGTCAGGATGATTCATATTCTGATACATGTTACTAGAGTCTGTCAGGATGATTCATATTCTGATTCATGTCACTAGAGTGTCAGAATGATTCATATTCTGATACATGTTACTAGAGTCTGTCAGGACGATTCATATTCTGATACATGTTACTAGAGTCTGTCAGGATGATTCATATTCTGATACATGTTACTAGAGTCTGTCAGGATGATTCATATTCTGATTCATGTCACTAGAGTCTGTCAGAATGATTCATATTCTGATACATGTTACTAGAGTCTGTCAGGACGATTCATATTCTGATACATGTTACTAGAGTCTGTCAGAATGATTCATATTCTGATACATGTTACTAGAGTCTGTCAGGACGATTCATATTCTGATACATGTTACTAGAGTCTGTCAGGATGATTCATATTCTGATTCATGTTACTAGAGTCTGTCAGGATGATTCATATTCTGATACATGTTACTAGAGTCTGTCAGAATGATTCATATTCTGATACATGTTACTAGAGTCTGTCAGGACGATTCATATTCTGATACATGTTACTAGAGTCTGTCAGGATGATTCATATTCTGATTCATGTTACTAGAGTCTGTCAGGATGATTCATATTCATGTTACTAGAGTCTGTCAGGACGATTCATATTCTGATTCATGTTACTAGAGTCTGTCAGGATGATTCATATTCTGATACATGTTACTAGAGTCTGTCAGAATGATTCATATTCTGATTCATGTCACTAGAGTCTGTCAGGACGATTCATATTCTGATACATGTTACTAGAGTCTGTCAGGATGATTCATATTCTGATACATGTTACTAGAGTCTGTCAGGATGATTCATATTCTGATACATGTTACTAGAGTCTGTCAGGACGATTCATATTCTGATACATGTTACTAGAGTCTGTCAGAATGATTCATATTCTGATACATGTTACTAGAGTCTGTCAGGACGATTCATATTCTGATACATGTTACTAGAGTCTGTCAGGATGATTCATATTCTGATTCATGTTACTAGAGTCTGTCAGGATGATTCATATTCATGTTACTAGAGTCTGTCAGGACGATTCATATTCTGATTCATGTTACTAGAGTCTGTCAGGATGATTCATATTCTGATTCATGTTACTAGAGTCTGTCAGGATGATTCATATTCTGATACATGTTACTAGAGTCTGTCAGAATGATTCATATTCTGATTCATGTCACTAGAGTCTGTCAGGACGATTCATATTCTGATACATGTTACTAGAGTCTGTCAGGATGATTCATATTCTGATACATGTTACTAGAGTCTGTCAGGACGATTCATATTCTGATACATGTTACTAGAGTCTGTCAGGATGATTCATATTCTGATTCATGTTACTAGAGTCTGTCAGGATGATTCATATTCTGATACATGTTACTAGAGTCTGTCAGAATGATTCATATTCTGATACATGTTACTAGAGTCTGTCAGGACGATTCATATTCTGATACATGTTACTAGAGTCTGTCAGGATGATTCATATTCTGATTCATGTTACTAGAGTCTGTCAGGATGATTCATATTCATGTTACTAGAGTCTGTCAGGACGATTCATATTCTGATTCATGTTACTAGAGTCTGTCAGGATGATTCATATTCTGATACATGTTACTAGAGTCTGTCAGAATGATTCATATTCTGATTCATGTCACTAGAGTCTGTCAGGACGATTCATATTCTGATACATGTTACTAGAGTCTGTCAGGATGATTCATATTCTGATACATGTTACTAGAGTCTGTCAGGATGATTCATATTCTGATACATGTTACTAGAGTCTGTCAGGATGATTCATATTCTGATTCATGTCACTAGAGTCTGTCAGGATGATTCATATTCTGATACATGTTACTAGAGTCTGTCAGGATGATTCATATTCTGATTCATGTTACTAGAGTCTGTCAGGATGATTCATATTCTCCCGTTTAGTCCTGGTATGCTGGCGTTATTTCTGGTACGTCCTGGTATTCTCCCGCTATGGAGTCTAGTCTGTCTTACCTGTCTCAGAGACATACTGCACCGGGTCTTTCTTGGCAGGAGGAAGAGGAGGGTGCTGTTTCCGGACCTTCTGCTCCACTACCTCCTCCTCAGAGTCTACAGGAGGGAGGGAGGGAGGGAGGGAGGAGGGAGGGAGGGAGGGAGGGAGGGAGGGAGGGAGGGAGGGGAGGGAGGGAGGTTTGGTGATGACAACAACAAAAATAGCCAGGTGACTAACTTAACCATTACATCAGTGTTGTAGACATGAGACCACAGACACAAGCAGCTGGTTAGTGGCTGGAATGTACAGCAGGTCCTTCCCTCTCCACCTTGGGAGGAAACCCTCCTTAACCTTGGGAGGAAAACCCTCCTTAACCTTGGGAGGAAAACCCTCCTTAACCTTGGGAGGAAAACCCTCCTTAACCTTGGGAGGAAACCCTCCTTAACCTTGGGAGGAAACCCTCCTTAACCTTGGGAGGAAACCCTCCTTAACTTTAGACTTGGGAGGAAACCCTCCTTAACCTTGGGAGGAAACCCTCCTTAACTTTAGACTTGGGAGGAAAACCCTCCTTAACCTTGGGAGGAAAACCCTCCTTAACTTTAACCTTGGGAGGAAACCCTCCTTAACTTTAGACTCGACAGACTCTTAACAAAGACGTAATTAGTTTCAGAAACCACCTGCAGGATGACCTCCGTATTCTCTGATAACAGCCAGAGAAAGTGTTTTGTTTTTTGGAAGGCCCGTTGGACATCACCGCTCTCTGTCCGTTTGAGTTCACAACTAAAACAGGTTCAATGAATACGGAAGAGTAGAAATGCTGGTCGATAAAGTCTGACTTTATCCAATAGTTCCACAGAGGCATATTTATACATGTTGAGCATGACAAATCACTGTGGTCTACCACTATATGTCTGTCCACTGAAAATCACTATGACTCACCTGCCTCTCTGACCCTCTGACCTTGTGTTAGGTCGGGATTCCGCCTAAATCATGAATATGTCGCCTCATTTGCAAATGAGAATTTGTTCTCAACTAGCCTACCTGGTTAAATAAAAGTGAAATAAAATAAAACAATACAATTTGGAAATGAACATTTAATGTCCCATTCTAAAAACACAGGGCCAGTAATACCTCCACTGACAGAGGAGGGGCAGCCAGAGGAGGGGCAGCCAGAGGAGGGGCAGCCAGAGGGGGGGCAGCCAGAGGGGGGGCAGCCAGAGGGGGGGCAGCCAGAGGAGGGGCAGCCAGAGGAGGGGCAGCCAGAGGAGGGGCAGCCAGAGGAGGGGCAGCCAGAGGAGGGGCAGCCAGAGGAGGGGCAGCCAGAGGAGGGGCAGCCAGAGGAGGGGCAGCCAGAGGAGGGGCAGCCAGAGGAGGGGCAGCCAGAGGAGGGGCAGCCAGAGGAGGGGGCAGCCAGAGGAGGGGCAGCCAGAGGAGGGGGCAGCCAGAGGAGGGGCAGCCAGAGGAGGGGCAGCCAGAGGAGGGGCAGCCAGAGGAGGGGCAGCCAGAGGAGGGGCAGCCAGAGGGGGGGCAGCCAGAGGGGGGGCAGCCAGAGGAGGGGCAGCCAGAGGAGGGGCAGCCAGAGGAGGGGCAGCCAGAGGAGGGGCAGCCAGAGGAGGGGCAGCCAGAGGAGGGGCAGCCAGAGGAGGGGCAGCCAGAGGAGGGGCAGCCAGAGGAGGGGCAGCCATCTTTATTACCTGACTCAATGACAGCACGCTTCTTTGTCTTTTTATCACTGTCCTTCTTCTTCTTCTTCACCACCTGGAACACATCATCACCACCATCGTCATCATCACCACCATCGTCATCATCACCATCGTCATCATCACCATCATCACAACCATCATCACCATCCTCATCATCTTCCTCACAACCATCATCACCACCACCATCATCATCATCACCACCATCGTCATCACCACCATCGTCATCATCACCATCATCACAACCATCATCACCATCCTCATCATCTTCCTCACAACCATCATCACCACCACCATCATCATCATCACCACCATCGTCATCATCACCATCATCACAACCATCATCACCATCCTCATCATCTTCCAAACAACCATCATCACCACCATCATCATCATCCTCCTCATCACCATCCTCCTCACCACCATCATCCTCATCATCTTCCTCACAACCATCATCACCATCTTCCTCATCCGCATCACCATCATCACCATCTTCACCACCACCATCATCTTCCTCACCACCATTATTATCTTCCTCATCCTCACCACCATAAGTGTGGTTATTCACTGACTAGAGAGACTCTGGTTATATAATAATATATACCTTGGTGATCGACCAGTTCACTGACTAGAGAGACTCTGGTTATATAATAATATATACCTTGGTGATGGACCAGTTCACTGACTAGAGAGACTCTGGTTATATAATAATATATACCTTGGTGATGGACCGGTTCACTGACTAGAGAGACTCTGGTTATATAATAATATATACCTTGGTGATGGACCGGTTCACTGACTAGAGAGACTCTGGTTATATAATAATATATACCTTGGTGATGGACCGGTTCACTGACTAGAGAGATTCTGGTTATATAATAATATATACCTTGGTGATGGACCGGTTCACTGACTAGAGAGACTCTGGTTATATAATAATATATACCTTGGTGATGGACCGGTTCACTGACTAGAGAGACTCTGGTTATATAATAATATATACCTTGGTGATGGACCGGTTCACTGACTAGAGAGACTCTGGTTATATAATAATATATACCTTGGTGATGGACCGGTTCACTGACTAGAGAGACTCTGGTTATATAATAATATATACCTTGGTGATGGACCAGTTCACTGACTAGAGAGACTCTGGTTATATAATAATATATACCTTGGTGATGGACCGGTTCACTGACTAGAGAGACTCTGGTTATATAATAATATATACCTTGGTGATGGACCAGTTCACTGACTAGAGAGACTCTGGTTATATAATAATATATACCTTGGTGATGGACCAGTTCACTGACTAGAGAGACTCTGGTTATATAATAATATATACCTTGGTGATCGACCGGTTCACTGACTAGAGAGACTCTGGTTATATAATAATATATACCTTGGTGATGGACCGGTTCACTGACTAGAGAGACTCTGGTTATATAATAATATATACCTTGGTGATCGACCAGTTCACTGACTAGAGAGATTCTGGTTATATAATAATATATACCTTGGTGATGGACCAGTTCACTGACTAGAGAGACTCTGGTTATATAATAATATATACCTTGGTGATGGACCAGTTCACTGACTAGAGAGACTCTGGTTATATAATAATATATACCTTGGTGATGGACCAGTTCACTGACTAGAGAGACTCTGGTTATATAATAATATATACCTTGGTGATGGACCAGTTCACTGACTAGAGAGACTCTGGTTATATAATAATATATACCTTGGTGATGGACCGGTTCACTGACTAGAGAGACTCTGGTTATATAATAATATATACCTTGGTGATGGACCAGTTCACTGACTAGAGAGACTCTGGTTATATAATAATATATACCTTGGTGATGGACCAGTTCACTGACTAGAGATACTCTGGTTATATAATAATATATACCTTGGTGATGGACCGGTTCACTGACTAGAGAGACTCTGGTTATATAATAATATATACCTTGGTGATGGACCAGTTCACTGACTAGACTCTGGTTATATAATAATATATACCTTGGTGATGGACCAGTTCACTGACTAGAGAGACTCTGGTTATATAATAATATATACCTTGGTGATGGACCAGTTCACTGACTAGAGAGACTCTGGTTATATAATAATATATACCTTGGTGATGGACCAGTTCACTGACTAGAGAGACTCTGGTTATATAATAATATATACCTTGGTGATCGACCGGTTCACTGACTAGAGAGACTCTGGTTATATAATAATATATACCTTGGTGATGGACCAGTTCACTGACTAGAAAGACTCTGGTTATATAATAATATATACCTTGGTGATGGACCGGTTCACTGACTAGAGAGACTCTGGTTATATAATAATATATACCTTGGTGATGGACCAGTTCACTGACTAGAGAGACTCTGGTTATATAATAATATATACCTTGGTGATGGACCAGTTCACTGACTAGAGACACTCTGGTTATATAATAATATATACCTTGGTGATGGACCAGTTCACTGACTAGAGAGACTCTGGTTATATAATAATATATACCTTGGTGATCGACCAGTTCACTGACTAGAGATACTCTGGTTATATAATAATATATACCTTGGTGATGGACCGGTTCACTGACTAGAGAGACTCTGGTTATATAATAATATATACCTTGGTGATCGACCGGTTCACTGACTAGAGAGACTCTGGTTATATAATAATATATACCTTGGTGATGGACCAGTTCACTGACTAGAGAGACTCTGGTTATATAATAATATATACCTTGGTGATGGACCGGTTCACTGACTAGAGAGACTCTGGTTATATAATAATATATACCTTGGTGATGGACCAGTTCACTGACTAGAGAGACTCTGGTTATATAATAATATATACCTTGGTGATGGACCGGTTCACTGACTAGAGAGACTCTGGTTATATAATAATATATACCTTGGTGATGGACCAGTTCACTGACTAGAGAGACTCTGGTTATATAATAATATATACCTTGGTGATGGACCGGTTCACTGACTAGAGAGACTCTGGTTATATAATAATATATACCTTGGTGATCGACCGGTTCACTGACTAGAGAGACTCTGGTTATATAATAATATATACCTTGGTGATCGACCAGTTCACTGACTAGAGAGACTCTGGTTATATAATAATATATACCTTGGTGGCAGTTTGCTTTTTCTTCACTTCTTCGTCTGTTGAGACGGATTTCTTCTTCGGGGGACTCTGTGTTGAGGTTTCCATCCTGAGACGGTTTCTGCGCTGCGGGTTTGCTTGATACAAAGAACCGTCTGATGTCCTTAGAATGGAAGGGAAGGAAGTAAATTAGTCCACTGTACTTAACTGGCACCTTATTCCCTATTTAAATGTACTATAGGGTTCTGGTTAGAAAGTAAGTCGTGCACTATACAGGAATACAGTGTAGTTTGGGATCTATCCTAGTCGTTAAATTACATTTCATTTGAAGACATGTATTGCTAAGTTACACATGAGCGATGTGTGGCGTGGCCAGATACAGTATTTAGTTCTGGTCCCATCACATACTTAGCTTTATCAGTTACTGTATCTCGTACCATCATGTACTTTATATTTACACTTTATTTACTTAATTGGCACCCTATTCCCTATTTATAAGAACAAGTTATTTTTATTTTTACAATGACGGTCTTACCCCGGACGGACGGTGGGCAAAAGTGCGCCACCTTATGGGACTCCCAATCACGGCCGGATGTGATGCAGCCTGGATTCGAACCAGGGACTGCAGTGCATCAAACCGCTTCTCCACCCGGGAGCCCAACTTAGCATTATCAGTTGCTGTATCTATTTCTAGTCCCGTCGCATATTTATCTTTACGATCTGCCCGTGAAAAATGCCACTCGATGCCACAAACCGACTGTCACTTTCATGTTTGCCATGGAAACAACTGACTTGCAGAGACAGTTAGCTACATGCATTGGTTTTCATTAGCATGATAGACAGTTAGCTACATGCATTGTTTTTCATTAGCATGATAGACAGTTAGCTACATGCATTGGTTTTCATTAGCATGATAGACAGTTAGCTACATGCATTGGTTTTCATTAGCATGATAGACAGTTAGCTACATGCATTGGTTTTCATTAGCATGATAGACAGTTAGCTACATGCATTGTTTTTCATTAGCATGATAGCTAGTTAGCTACATGCATTGGTTTTCATTAGCATGATAGCTAGTTAGCTACATGCATTGGTTTTCATTAGCATGATAGCTAGTTAGCTAGATGCATTGGTTTTCATTAGCATGATAGACAGTTAGCTACATGCATTGGTTTTCATTAGCATGATAGCTAGTTAGCTACATGCATTGGTTTTCATTAGCATGATAGCTAGTTAGCTAGCTAGAAATCCTACTAAAAATAACCAAAACAGGGTAACTACAGGTGGTTACTAGCTGACTAACTAGCTTATTCCCACTGCTAAGCTAATGGCTACTCTAAAACACTAACATGGGGGAGCTAACGTTAGCTGACAAATCTGCAACAACATCACATTTCTACACAAATACGAATGAACTATTTGTTTGTCTGTTGTTGTTTGTCAGGGAATGAGTTGTTGACTTGGACAATCGATGCAATAGACGCCGTGACTTACCATAATCAACACAACAAAATGACTTTTCTGATTGATTGTGATGATACAAGTTGACAACGCAGCTCCTTAAAAATCCTCAGTGGCGCGAAGTGTGATCAGAGACAGGAAGAGGAAGAGACAGGAAGAGGAAGAGAGAGGAACAGGAAGAGACGAACAGGAAGAGGAAGGTCCATCTCGGAGGAAAAACGTGTCTCCTTCCAGCAGGTGGCGTTTTTGTCGTTGTTTCACCCACCCAGCAAGTCGTTTTGTTTAGTTATGGAGGTCAATAAGAGTCCGATTTGGTCAACAACAACAACAACAACTGAATGGTTTATTTACTACGAGAGGTTTATTTGATATAATGTAAGTTTCGTAATGCTTTAAGTTGTTAGGAATGTACCGGTATAAGTAGGACACGTCTCATCCCGGTAACTTTGGGAATAAACCCTTTATATCGGAGGTGTTTAGAGACGGTAAAGTATATTCATGGTATGAGTCTACCAGTAGCATCTCTCCACGTTATTAACCTGGGACACTCTGGTATTATGTTTTATATCGATCCAAAATGATATGGACCCTGATTTAACTTTCATTTTTTTTTGTATCATTTCTTTATCTTTCATGGAAGATTCTTTATCCGTAAAATGAAGTGGGCAGAGAACAAACCCCTCTTTTCACATTATTTAAGAGAGAATTGAAATATTATTTCGAAATGATCAGTAAATGTAAAAAAAAAACATAAAGCAATACGCACCGTAAAAGTATTTAACAAATTGAAAATGATTATAGAAATAGGTTTATATACTCTTGTTTTTATATTTCTGTTTTTTGTATTTGTTGTGTTCATAATAATAAATAAATATATGATTTTTTTTATCGTATCTCTCCACATTGAAAACAGGCGGTTAAAAAAGTTTATTAAACGGAAGCAAATGGAACGGAAACGGGGAGGAACCTCCCTGAATTTGTCCAATAGAAACTCTCGTTCTGCTCCGTTTTGCTTCTTAAAAAGGTAAAAACGGTGCAAATCAAATTAAAATGTAATTGGTCACATAAACATATTAATCAGACGTTATTGCGGGTGTAGTGAAATGCTTGGTTCTTAAACAGTTTTTCGCACTGAATAGGACCATGAAGATACGCGCCATGCCTCAACGTGTTTCATACATGAGCTCACAGCCAGCACAGGTTATAAAGACGAGAATATTTATTCTAGTGAAGGTAAACTGCAACCAAAACGTTATTTAATTAATTCACATGGCCTTTTACAACGTTTACACGCATGCCTCCAGATCCTTATTGACGCGGGTACAAAGCTGTGCTCTTAGAGATTTTTTTTCTTCTTCTAAATATTTCTCTATTTTATTTAACTAGGCAAGTCTATGTTAGCTGTGTAAATGTTGTATGTTGAATGAATTGCACACGTGTTGTAGGTGCGAATGTGAAACGGTCCCAACGACACCAGGCAAGCCACGTCCACTACTGATTACATCACAGGAACTGTAGACTAGACGTCCAGTTTATATAGACCAGCCACCACCTCTCTCAGCAGCTCTCTCTACCCAGGGAACTGTAGACAGACCTGCCACCACCTCTCTCAGCAGCTCTCTCTACCCAGGGAACTGTACAGACCAGCCACCACCTCTCTCAGCAGCTCTCTCTACCCAGGGAACTGTAGACAGACCTCAGGTTTATAGACCTGCCACCACCTCTCTCAGCAGCTCTCTCTACCCAGGGAACTGTAGACAGACCTCCAGTTTATATAGACCTGCCACCACCTCTCTCACGTCTCTTTCCCACGACCAGGGAAGGAGCGTGACCATGAAGACCAGCGATATCCTATTACCCACAAACAAACACACACACGTACCACCTACCAGTCCATGTTCTAAGGTCACACTGAGATATGGACACTGATGGGATCCTAGATGATGTACATTGTCAGTATATTATCTTTTTGTTTTTGTATTGTTTTCATTTGATTGCTTGTTACTTTTTGTTTTCAAACACGTTGCAATTCTTCCTGACAGACAGACACACCGTTTAATATCAAAACACTGCAGCCCTTTGAACAGACCTGTTTTACAGCTTCAGACTTACACTTCCTGTATATCCTGAGCGTTCTCCTATCTCCTAGATAGAGGGCAGACAACCTTAGTAATAAATACATGTATTTCTATGTAAGTAGTATAGTATTTCTATAGTAAGTAGTAAAGGACAAATTCAATGGATCAAATAAAAAGGATCCCAAAATGAAATGATCCACGGTATGACTTTCTTAAAACAATTCCATGTTAGATTAGAAATCTTAAGACAACATTCATTTTTAGCAGGACTGTTATTTTTTAATTTTACAAGACAAGTTAATTTTTTTAAATGTATTTTACCTTTATTTAACTAGGCAAGTCAGTTAAGACCAAATTCATATTTTCAATGACGGCCTACAGGGGAACAGTGGGGTTTAACTGCCTTGTTCAGGGGCAGAACGACAGATTTGTACCTTGTCAGCTCAGAGATTCGATCTTGCAACCCTTTCGGTTACTAACCCAACGCTCTACCCACTAGGCTACCCTGCCGCACCGTCAGTTAAGAAGAAATTCTTATTTTCAATGACAGGAGTCATTATCCACGTAGAAGAAGTGGAAACGCGATAAATAACTTGACCGTTGTAATAATAGACAAGGGATGCAGTTGTGACCAAGACGCTGATCTGGGGGGTCAGTTATGCACTTCTCACACTAACGGGTTAAGATGAGGGGAAGCTGAGCCGAGACGTGTACCTGGGGGAAACGCCCCCCCCTCCCCAGGGCATCCGAATGGACTGATTAGGATGCTATAACATGTCAGCCAATAGGAACCATGAGATAGGATTTGTGGGTGTGACCATAGAATTATAAATTCCAATATTTCACGCTGCATTCACAACCAAGTGGGATATCGGAATTTACCAGTTTGTGAAGCTGTAAATAACAGCAGGCTGCATTCACCTGATGAGAAACTCAAGATTTGCTAACGGTTAATAACAAAAACCGTGTCGAAATCCATCTGCTTTGTTAACAAACAGCTTTTCATATTGTTTTGTTGCATTTTTAATCTGCCAAAAATATGCTGCTATCGTTTTTTTTATTTTTTCCCCCTTATCGGCTGAGGTCAGAGGTCACCGTGTGGGAGAAGTGGGCGCTCGGGCTGACCGTTCCCCCCCCCCCCCAGTAGTTAATTTCCAGTTGGGAGGGGCCCTTCAAATGGATTTCTCCCAGTCGTAAGTGGTAAATTCCTACTTGGTTACAAACAAAAGCATAACTATAAATGTAATGTGATCTGTGGGTGAGACACCTAAATGTTTGACTAACAGGAAATAAAAATGACCAGCTTGGTTTAAAACTACACGAACCATCCAATAGGAACCACAGAAAAGACACGATGTGGGGTTGTCATTGGAGGAGGGAAAAAAAATGATTTTATTGGTCAATAGTGAGTTCCAGAGATGTATCGTTATTCGCCCGTCTGTTCCACAACAGTCGTCTTCTCACTGACGTAGATCCCATCCAGGAACTTCCTGATGTCTTTCTTCTTGACCGTGGTGGCTTGTTGGATCAGAGCCGCTGGAGGAGAGAGAGGACGAGAGGAGAGAGAAAGCGAGGAGAGAGAGAAACGAGGAGAGAGAAAACGAGGAGAGAGAAACGAGGAGAGAAACGAGGAGAGAGAGAGAAACGAAGAGAGAGAGAGAGAAACGAGGAGAGAGAGAGAGAGAAACGAGGAGAGAGAGAGAGAGAAACGAGGAGAGAGACAGAGAGAAACGAGGAGAGAGACAGAGAGAAACGAGGAGAGAGAGAGAGAAAACGAGGAGAGAGAGAGAGAGAAACGAGGAGAGAGAGAGAGAAACGAGGAGAGAGAGAGAGAGAAACGAGGAGAGAGAGAGAAACGAGGAGAGAGAGAGAAACGAGGAGAGAGAGAGAGAAACGAGGAGAGAGAGAGAAACGAGGAGAGAATCGAGGAGAGAGAGAGAGAAACGAGGAGAGAGAGAGAGAACTGTTAAGAGTAAAAATAAAAGGGGCATTTTGTGCTAGTTTAGTTCAGCCTTCAGGGCTGTAATATGCCCCATAACGTAGATTACAGGCGTTTCCGTTCTCCAACATCGGTTAAAGCTTCACATGTCATGTTAGAAAGATTTACAGCAACAGCAACAGTTTTCAAAGTGCAGCATTAAAACAGGCATCGATTGACATGGTGAGTAACACCAAGACGCTGAAATGGTTTTCTATTGGCCAACAGGGATACAGCACCCTATTCCCTATGTAGTCCCGACCCCGACGGGCCGTGGCCTCGCGCCGAGACCTCACACCCACGGGCCGTGGCCTCGCGCCGACCCCGACGGGCCGTGGCCTCGCGCCGACCACTACATAGGGAATAGGGTCCCATGTGTGATGCATGCTGGGACTAAAACCAAACTTGCTTTGCACCATGGAATCATGGAAGGAGACAAACAACGGCTTTGAGATGGAAAATAAAAACATGGACTTTATTCCCCCCCCCCGTCCCCGTCCCCCCACGGTGAACGACCCGAACGGCACCCTATTCCCTGCATAGTACACTTCCAACCCCATAGGGCTCTAGTCCAAAGTAGTGCACTATATAGAGAGAATAGGCTGCAAAATCGGGGGCCACACGGCGAGAGTATAGCAACAAAAGCAGAAAGCAGACGGACGGTAGAACAGAGGGGCTCCCCGGCGGTGTGGAGGAGTCGTAGCGCTGCGCTGAGTGACAGACAGGACTCTGGGTAATTCTGACCTCTAATCCTCCTTCTGGACGACTGTGCCCTTCTCAGACACATAGATACCGTCCAAGAACTTCCTTATGTCTTTGTTTTTGACCGTGGTGGCTTGCTGGATGAGAGCGGCTGGAAGAGAGAGAGAGAGAGGAGAGAGAGAGAGAGAGGCTGGGGTGGTGAGCAGGGTGCTACAGCTTGGAGGGTCACAGGGATCAATATATACACAACAAGTTAGGATTTAGAGCTAGGGGAGGGGAGGGAGAGAGGGGACAGGAAGGTAGGAGAGGGGAGGGAGAGGACAGGAAGGTAGGAGAGGGGAGGAAGAGAGAGAGGACAGGAAGGTAGGAGAGGGAGAGAGAGAGGACAGGAAGGTAGGAGAGGGAGAGAGAGGGGACAGGAAGGTAGGAGAGGGGAGGGAGAGGGGACAGGAAGGTAGGAGAGGGGAGGGAGAGAGGACAGGAAGGTAGGAGAGGGAGAGAGAGAGGACAGGAAGGTAGGAGAGGGAGAGGACAGGAAGGTAGGAGAGGGAGAGAGAGAGAGACAGGAAGGTAGGAGAGGGAGAGAGAGGGGACAGGAAGGTAGGAGAGGGAGAGAGAGGGGACAGGAAGGTAGGAGAGGGGAGGGAGAGGACAGGAAGGTAGGAGAGGGGAGGGAGAGAGAGGGACAGGAAGGTAGGAGAGGGGAGGGAGAGAGGACAGGGAAGGTAGGAGAGGGGAGGGAGAGAGGACAGGAAGGTAGGAGAGGGAGAGAGAGAGGACAGGAAGGTAGGAGAGGGAGAGGACAGGAAGGTAGGAGAGGGAGAGAGAGAGGACAGGAAGGTAGGAGAGGGAGAGAGAGGGGACAGGAAGGTAGGAGAGGGAGAGAGAGGGGACAGGAAGGTAGGAGAGGGGAGGGAGAGGACAGGAAGGTAGGAGAGCGGAGGGAGAGAGGACAGGGAAGGTAGGAGAGGGGAGGGAGAGAGGGGGACAGGAAGGTAGGAGAGGGGAGGGAGAGAGGACAGGAAGGTAGGAGAGGGGAGGGAGAGAGGGGACAGGAAGGTAGGAGAGGGAGAGAGAGGGGACAGGAAGGTAGGAGAGGGAGAGAGAGAGGACAGGAAGGTAGGAGAGGGAGAGAGAGGGACAGGAAGGTAGGAGAGGGAGAGAGAGGGGACAGGAAGGTAGGAGAGGGGAGGGAGAGAGGACAGGAAGGTAGGAGAGGGGAGGGAGAGGGACAGGAAGGTAGGAGAGGGGGAGAGAGGGGACAGGAAGGTAGGAGAGGGGAGAGAGAGGGGACAGGAAGGTAGGAGAGGGAGAGAGAGGGGACAGGAAGGTAGGAGAGGGGAGGGGAGGGAGAGGGGACAGGAAGGTAGGGGAGGGAGAGAGAGGACAGGAAGGTAGGAGAGGGGAGGGAGAGAGGGGACAGGAAGGTAGGGGAGGGAGAGAGAGGACAGGAAGGTAGGAGAGGGGAGGGAGAGAGGGGACAGGAAGGTAAGAGGACAGACAGCATCACTACCACTCTGGGTTAACAGTCTGGTTATACTAGGAGAGACTATACAGCTTAGAATCTAGAATCCCAGTCACAACATTCTAGAATCCCAGTCACAACATTCTAGAATCCACAGGGAGGGAGGGAGGGGGAGGGGCTGTACGTAACCCGTGTGCAGCCCCGAAAAGTGAACTACGCAGGATAACCCATATCGGTGTAGTGATGCATGTCGCCCCTCACCAGAGTTGGACACCAGCTCAATATCGTTCCCCTCCAGAATCAACTCATCCTTCTGGGCTGCTGACACTGCACAGGACACACCTGAGAGAGAGGGAGAGGAGAGAGAGAGAGAGGGAGAGGAGAGAGACAGAGAGAGGAGAGAGAGAAAGGGGGGGGGAAGAGTGAGAGGGGGAGAGAGAGAGAGGGGGATAAGAGAGAGAGAGGGGGAAGAGAGAGAGAGGAGGAAGAGAGAGAGAGAGGAGGAAGAGAGAGAGAGAGAGAGGGGGGAAGAGTGAGAGGGGGGGAAGAGTGAGAGGGGGGGAAGAGAGAGAGAGAGAGAGGGGGGGGAGGAGAACGTCAGCCAGGCATCTCTGCATTGAAATCGCCACACATCCTGAAGTTGGCGCTTGGCAACGCTCTAGGGTTCTAGAGCGGATTCCTTTACAGAACCAACAGAACTAGGAGAACCATCTTAAAATATAAAATTAAAACAATGATACAAACAACTGAGTAGCCCGTTATCAAACGGCCAATGGGAAGTGTGCGTTAATTACTGGTTGAAAAATAAGTATTGGCTCTTCAAAACTTAACCACTAGGCTCACCCTGTTAACCTGTCTGGGCTAGGGGGCTGTATTTTCACGGCCGGATAAAAAAAACGTACCTGATTTAAACTGGTTACTACTCTTTCCCAGAAACGAGAATATGCATATTATTAGTAGATTTGGATAGAAAACACTCTGAAGTTTCTAAAACAGTTTGAATGGTGTCTGTGAGTATAACAGAACTCATATGGCAGGCAAAAACCTGAGAAGATTACAAGCAGGAAGTGGCCTGTCTGAGATTTTGTAGTTCTCCCTTTGCTTCTCTATCGAAACTACAGTGCCCGTGGGGTTATGTAGCACTTTCTAAGGCTTCCATTGGCTCTCTAAAGCGTTCAGAAAGCGGATTGATGCGTCTCCTGTCTCCGGGCAGAGTACAGGGGCACAGTTTGTCAGTGGACTGCCTGGTGGCTAAGAGATGGGAAATGCGCGTTCACGAGACCTCGCAATTTTTTCTCTTCCTTTTTGAATGACTACAACGTTGTCCGGTTGGAATATTATCGCTATTTTACGAAAAATACCATAAAGATTGATTTTAAACAGCGTTTGACATGCTTCTAAGTACAGTAATGGAACATTTTGAAATGTTTGTCTCGAAATGCGCTCGTGCGTTACCCTTTTGGATAGTGACCTGAACGCACAAACAAAACGGAGATATTTGGACATAACTATGGATTATTTGGAACAAAAACAACATTTGTTGTTGAAGTAGAAGTCCTGGGAGTGCATTCTGACGAAGAACAGCAAAGGTAATAACATTTATCTAGGTCCCATCTCAGACTCACCCCTGTCTCATGCGGACGCGACGGATGTATTTCTCCCCAGGAAGTTCCTGATCTCCACCAGAGCGCCACTCTCCTGCATCACAACGTTGATGGGGAAATGGGCGTACACCGATCGCATCTTATAGCGGAAACCCTGGAGAGAGGAGAGAG
>NW_025550869.1:37500-60370 GCF_905237065.1 Salmo salar | reverse complement strand
CTGTGCCCCCTGTACTCTGCCCGGAGACAGGAGACGTGTCAATCCGCTTTCTGAACGCTTTAGAGAGCCAATGGAAGCCTTAGAAAGTGCTACATAACCCCACGGGCACTGTAGTTTCGATAGAGAAGCAAAGGGAGAACTACAAAATCTCAGACAGGCCACTTCCTGCTTGTAATCTTCTCAGGTTTTTGCCTGCCATATGAGTTCTGTTATACTCACAGACACCATTCAAACAGTTTTAGAAACTTCAGAGTGTTTTCTATCCAAATCTACTAATAATATGCATATTCTCGTTTCTGGGAAAGAGTAGTAACCAGTTTAAATCAGGTACGTTTTTTTTTATCCGGCCGTGAAAATACAGCCCCCTAGCCCAGACAGGTTAACAGGGTGAGACGGGACACGACGCGTCTTTTTAAGTTTTGAAGAGCCAATACTTATTTTTCAACCAGTAATTAACGCACACTTCCCATTGGCCGTTTGATAACGGGCTACTCAGTTGTTTGTATCATTGTTTTAATTTTATATTTTAAGATGGTTCTCCTAGTTCTGTTGGTTCTGTAAAGGAATCCGCTCTAGAACCCTAGAGCGTTGCCAAGCGCCAACTTCAGGATGTGTGGCGATTTCAATGCAGAGATGCCTGGCTGACGTTCTCCTCCCCCCCCCTCTCACTCTTCCCCCCTCTCACTCTTCCCCCCCTCTCACTCTTCCCCCCCTCTCACTCTTCCCCCTCTCACTCTTCCCCCCCTCTCTCTCTCTTCCCCCTCTCTCTCTTCCCCCTCTCACTCTTCCCCCCCTCTCTCTCTTCCCCCCTCTCACTCTTCCCCCTCTCACTCTTCCCCCTCTCACTCTTCCCCCCTCTCACTCTTCCCCCCTCTCACTCTTCCCCCTCTCACTCTTCCCCCTCTCACTCTTCCCCCTCTCTCTCTCTTCCCCCTCTCACTCTTCCCCCTCTCTCTCTCTTCCCCCTCTCACTCTTCCCCCCTCTCTCTCTCTCCCTCTCACTCTTCCCCCCTCTCACTCTTCCCCCCCTCTCTCTCTCTCTCCCTCTCACTCTTCCCCCCTCTCACTCTTCCCTCCCTCTCTCTCCCTCTCACTCTTCCCCCTCTCACTCTTCCCCCCTCTCACTCTTCCCCCCTCTCACTCTTCTCCCCCTCTCTCTCTCTCTCCCCCTCTCACTCTTCCCCCCCTTTCTCTCTCTCCTCTCTCTGTCTCTCTCCTCTCCCTCTCTCTCCCCCCCCCTTTCTCTCTCTCCTCTCTCTCTCTCTCTCCTCCCTCTCTCTCAGGTGTGTCCTGTGCAGTGTCAGCAGCCCAGAAGGATGAGTTGATTCTGGAGGGGGAACGATATTGAGCTGGTGTCTAACTCTGGTGAGGCGACATGCATCACTACACCGATATGTGTTACCCTGCGTAGTTCACTTTTCGGGGCTGCACACGGTTACGTACAGCCCCCCCCCCTCCCTCCCTGTGGATTCTAGAATGTTGTGACTGGGATTCTAGAATGTTGTGACTGGGATTCTAGAATGTTGTGACTGGGATTCTAGATTCTAAGCTGTATAGTCTCTCCTAGTATAACCAGACTGTTAACCCAGAGTGGTAGTGATGCTGTCTGTCCTCCTACCTTCCTGTCCCCTCTCTCTCCCTCTCCTCTCCTACCTTCCTGTCCCCTCTCTCTCCCTCTCCTACCTTCCTGTCCCCTCTCTCTCCCTCCCCTCTCCTACCTTCCTGTCCCCTCTCCTACCTTCCTGTCCTCTCTCCCTCCCCTCTCCTACCTTCCTGTCCCCTCTCTCCCTCCCCTCCCCTAGCTCTAAATCCTAACTTGTTGTGTATATATTGACCCCTGTGACCCTCCAAGCTGTAGCACCCTGCTCACCACCCCAGCCTCTCTCTCTCTCCTCTCTCTCCTCTCTCTCTCTCTCTTCCAGCCGCTCTCATCCAGCAAGCCACCACGGTCAAGAATAAAGACATCAGGAAGTTCTTGGACGGTATCTATGTGTCTGAGAAGGGCACAGTCGTCCAGAAGGAGGATTAGAGGTCAGAATTACCCAGAGTCCTGTCTGTCACTCAGCGCAGCGCTACGACTCCTCCACACCGCCGGGGAGCCCCTCTGTTCTACCGTCTGCTTTCTGCTTTTGTTGCTATACTCTGCCGTGTGGCCCCGATTTTGCAGCCTATTCTCTCTATATAGTGCACTACTTTGGACTAGAGCCCTATGGGGTTGGTAGTGTACTATGCAGGGAATAGGGTGCCGTTCGGGTCGTTCACCGTGGGGGGACGGGGGGGGGGACGGGGGGAATAAAGTCCATGTTTTTATTTTCCATCTCAAAGCCGTTGTCTGTCTCCTTCCATGATTCCATGGTGCAAAGCAAGTTTGGTTTTAGTCCCAGCATGCATCACACATGGGACCCTATTCCCTATGTAGTGGTCGGCGCGAGGCCACGGCCCGTCGGGGTCGGCGCGAGGACACGGCCCGTCGGGGTCGGTGCTACATAGGGAATAGGGTGCTGTATCCCTGTTGGCCAATAGAAAACCATTTCAGCGTCTTGGTGTTACTCACCATGTCAATCGATGCCTGTTTTAATGCTGCACTTTGAAAACTGTTGCTGTTGCTGTAAATCTTTCTAACATGACATGTGAAGCTTTACCCGATGTTGGAGAACGGAAACGCCTGTAATCTACGTTATGGGGCATATTACAGCCCTGAAGGCTGAACTAAACTAGCACAAAATGCCCCTTTTATTTTTACTCTTAACAGTTCTCTCTCTCCTCGTTCTCTCTCTCTCTCCTCGTTTCTCTCTCTCCTCGTTTCTCTCTCCTCGTTTCTCTCTCCTCGTTTCTCTCTCCTCGTTTCTCTCTCCTCGTTTCTCTCTCCTCGTTTCTCTCTCCTCGTTTCTCTCTCCTCGTTTCTCTCTCCTCGTTTCTCTCTCCTCGTTTCTCTCTCTCCTCTCGTTTCTCTCTCTCCTCTCGTCCTCTCTCTCCTCGTTTCTCTCTCTCTCCTCGTTTCTCTCCTCGTTTCTCTCTCTCTCCTCGTTTCTCTCTCTCCTCGTTTCTCTCTCTCCTCGTTTCTCTCTCTCTCTCTCTCTCTCTCTCCTCGTTTCTCTCTCTCTCTCTCTCTCCTCGTTTCTCTCTCTCTCCTCGTTTCTCTCTCCTCGTTTCTCTCTCTCTCTCCTCGTTTCTCTCTCCTCGTTTCTCTCTCTCCTCTCGTCCTCTCCTCCAGCGGCTCTGATCCAACAAGCCACCACGGTCAAGAAGAAAGACATCAGGAAGTTCCTGGATGGGATCTACGTCAGTGAGAAGACGACTGTTGTGGAACAGACGGGCGAATAACGATACATCTCTGGAACTCACTGTTGACCAATAAAATCATTTTTTTTCCCTCCTCCAATGACAACCCCACATCGTGTCTTTTCTGTGGTTCCTATTGGATGGTTCGTGTAGTTTTAAACCAAGCTGGTCATTTTTATTTCCTGTTAGTCAAACATTTAGGTGTCTCACCCACAGATCACATTACATTTATAGTTATGCTTTTGTTTGTAACCAAGTAGGAATTTACCACTTACGACTGGGAGAAATCCATTTGAAGGGCCCCTCCCAACTGGAAATTAACTACTGGGGGGGGGGACGGTCATCCCGAGCGCCCACTTCTCCCACACGGTGACCTCTGACCTCAGCCGATAAGGGGGAAAAAATAAAAAACCGATAGCAGCATATTTTTGGCAGATTAAAAATGCAACAAAACAATATGAAAAGCTGTTTGTTAACAAAGCAGATGGATTTCGACACGGTTTTTGTTATTAACCGTTAGCAAATCTTGAGTTTCTCATCAGGTGAATGCAGCCTGCTGTTATTTACAGCTTCACAAACTGGTAAATTCCAATATCCCACTTGGTTGTGAATGCAGCCAGCTGTTATTTACACCTTCACAAACTGGTAAATTCCAACATCCCACTTGGTTGTGAATGCAGCCAGCTGTTATTTACAGCTTCACAAACTGGTAAATTCCATCATCCCACTTGGTTGTGAATGCAGCCAGCTGTTATTTACAGCTTCACAAACTGGTAAATTCCAACATCCCACTTGGTTGTGAATGCAGCCAGCTGTTATTTACAGCTTCACAAACTGGTAAATTCCAATATCCCACTTGGTTGTGAATGCAGCGTGAAATATTGGAATTTATAATTCTATGGTCACACCCACAAATCCTGTCTCATGGTTCCTATTGGCTGACATGTTATAGCATCCTAATCAGTCCATTCGGATGCCCTGGGGGAGGGGGGGGGGCGTTTCCCCCCAGGTACACGTCTCGGCTCAGCTTCCCCTCATCTTAACCCGTTAGTGTGAGAAATGCATAACAGACCCCCCAGATCAGCGTCTTGGTCACAACTGCATCCCTTGTCTATTATTACAACGGTCAAGTTATTTACCGCGGTTTCCACTTCTTCTACGTGGATAATGACTCCTGTCATTGAAAATAAGAATTTGTTCTTAACTGACGGTGCGGCAGGGTAGCCTAGTGGGTAGAGCGCTGGGTTAGTAACCGAAAGGGTTGCAAGATCGAATCTCTGAGCTGACGAGGTACAAATCTGTCGTTCTGCCCCTGAACAAGGCAGTTAAACCCCACTGTTCCCCGGTAGGCCGTCATTGAAAATAAGAATTTGGTCTTAACTGACTTGCCTAGTTAAATAAAGGTAAAATACATTTAAAAAAAAAATGAAAAACTTGTCTTGTAAAATTAAAAAATAACAGTCCTGCTAAAAATTAATATGTTGTCTTAAGATTTCTAATCTAACATGGAATTGTTTTAAGAAAGTCATACCGTGGATCATTTCATTTTGGGATCCTTTTTATTTGATCCATTGAATTTGTCCTTTTACTACTTACTATAGAAATACTATACTACTTACATAGAAATACATGTATTTATTACTAAGGTTGTCTGCCCTCTATCTAGGAGATAGGAGAAAGCTCAGGATATACAGGAAGTGTAAGTCTGAAGCTGTAAAACAGGTCTGTTCAAAGGGCTGCAGTGTTTTGATATTAAAACGGTGTGTCTGTCTGTCAGGAAGAATTGCAACGTGTTTGAAAACAAAAAGTAACAAGCAATCAAATGAAAACAATACAAAAACAAAAAGATAATATACTGACAATGTACATCATCTAGGATCCCATCAGTGTCCATATCTCAGTGTGACCTTAGAACATGGACTGGTAGGTGGTACGTGTGTGTGTTTGTTTGTGGGTAATAGGATATCGCTGGTCTTCATGGTCACGCTCCTTCCCTGGTCGTGGGAAAGAGACGTGAGAGAGGTGGTGGCAGGTCTATATAAACTGGAGGTCTGTCTACAGTTCCCTGGGTAGAGAGAGCTGCTGAGAGAGGTGGTGGCAGGTCTATATAAACTGGAGGTCTGTCTACAGTTCCCTGGGTAGAGAGAGCTGCTGAGAGAGGTGGTGGCAGGTCTGTACAGTTCCCTGGGTAGAGAGAGCTGCTGAGAGAGGTGGTGGCAGGTCTGTCTACAGTTCCCTGGGTAGAGAGAGCTGCTGAGAGAGGTGGTGGCAGGTCTGTCTACAGTTCCCTGGGTAGAGAGAGCTGCTGAGAGAGGTGGTGGCAGGTCTGTCTACAGTTCCCTGGGTAGAGAGAGCTGCTGAGAGAGGTGGTGGCTGGTCTGTCTACAGTTCCCTGGGTAGAGAGAGCTGCTGAGAGAGGTGGTGGCAGGTCTATATAAACTGGACGTCTGTCTACAGTTCCCTGGGTAGAGAGAGCTGCTGAGAGAGGTGGTGGCAGGTCTGTCTACAGTTCCCTGGGTAGAGAGAGCTGCTGAGAGAGGTGGTGGCAGGTCTGTCTACAGTTCCCTGGGTAGAGAGAGCTGCTGAGAGAGGTGGTGGCTGGTCTGTCTACAGTTCCCTGGGTAGAGAGAGCTGCTGAGAGAGGTGGTGGCAGGTCTGTCTACAGTTCCCTGGGTAGAGAGAGCTGCTGAGAGAGGTGGTGGCAGGTCTATATAAACTGGACGTCTGTCTACAGTTCCCTGGGTAGAGAGAGCTGCTGAGAGAGGTGGTGGCAGGTCTGTCTACAGTTCCCTGGGTAGAGAGAGCTGCTGAGAGAGGTGGTGGCAGGTCTGTCTACAGTTCCCTGGGTAGAGAGAGCTGCTGAGAGAGGTGGTGGCAGGTCTGTCTACAGTTCCCTGGGTAGAGAGAGCTGCTGAGAGAGGTGGTGGCAGGTCTGTCTACAGTTCCCTGGGTAGAGAGAGAGCTGCTGAGAGAGGTGGTGGCAGGTCTATAAACTGGACGTCTAGTCTACAGTTCCCTGGGTAGAGAGAGCTGCTGAGAGAGGTGGTGGCTGGTCTATAAACTTGACGTCTAGTCTACAGTTCCCTGGGTAGAGAGAGGTGGTGGCAGGTCTGTCTACAGTTCCCTGGGTAGAGAGAGCTGCTGAGAGAAGTGGTGGCAGGTCTATAAACTTGACATCTAGTCTACAGTTCCCTGGGTAGAGAGAGCTGGTGGCAGGTCTGTCTACAGTTCCCTGGGTAGAGAGAGCTGCTGAGAGAGGTGGTGGCAGGTCTGTCTACAGTTCCCTGGGTAGAGAGAGCTGCTGAGAGAGGTGGTTGCAGGTCTGTCTACAGTTCCCTGGGTAGAGAGAGCTGCTGAGAGAGGTGGTGGCAGGTCTGTCTACAGTTCCCTGGGTAGAGAGAGCTGCTGAGAGAGGTGGTGGCAGGTCTATAAACCTGAGGTCTGTCTACAGTTCCCTGGGTAGAGAGAGCTGCTGAGAGAGGTGGTGGCAGGTCTGTCTACAGTTCCCTGGGTAGAGAGAGCTGCTGAGAGAGGTGGTGGCAGGTCTATAAACCTGAGGTCTGTCTACAGTTCCCTGGGTAGAGAGAGCTGCTGAGAGAGGTGGTGGCAGGTCTGTACAGTTCCCTGGGTAGAGAGAGCTGCTGAGAGAGGTGGTGGCAGGTCTGTCTACAGTTCCCTGGGTAGAGAGAGCTGCTGAGAGAGGTGGTGGCAGGTCTATATAAACTGGACGTCTGTCTACAGTTCCCTGGGTAGAGAGAGCTGCTGAGAGAGGTGGTGGCAGGTCTGTCTACAGTTCCCTGGGTAGAGAGAGCTGCTGAGAGAGGTGGTGGCAGGTCTGTCTACAGTTCCCTGGGTAGAGAGAGCTGCTGAGAGAGGTGGTGGCTGGTCTGTCTACAGTTCCCTGGGTAGAGAGAGCTGCTGAGAGAGGTGGTGGCAGGTCTGTCTACAGTTCCCTGGGTAGAGAGAGAGCTGCTGAGAGAGGTGGTGGCAGGTCTATAAACTGGACGTCTAGTCTACAGTTCCCTGGGTAGAGAGAGCTGCTGAGAGAGGTGGTGGCTGGTCTATATAAACTGGACGTCTGTCTACAGTTCCCTGGGTAGAGAGAGCTGCTGAGAGAGGTGGTGGCAGGTCTATAAACTTGACGTCTAGTCTACAGTTCCCTGGGTAGAGAGAGCTGGTGGCAGGTCTGTCTACAGTTCCCTGGGTGGTAGAGAGCGAGCTGCTGAGAGAGGTGGTGGCAGGTCTATAACCCTGAGGTCTGTCTACAGTTCCCTGGGTAGAGAGAGCTGCTGAGAGAGGTGGTGGCTGGTCTGTCTACAGTTCCCTGGGTAGAGAGAGCTGCTGAGAGAGGTGGTGGCAGGTCTGTCTACAGTTCCCTGGGTAGAGAGAGAGCTGCTGAGAGAGGTGGTGGCAGGTCTATAAACTGGACGTCTAGTCTACAGTTCCCTGGGTAGAGAGAGCTGCTGAGAGAGGTGGTGGCTGGTCTATATAAACTGGACGTCTGTCTACAGTTCCCTGGGTAGAGAGAGCTGCTGAGAGAGGTGGTGGCAGGTCTATAAACTTGACGTCTAGTCTACAGTTCCCCTGGGTAGAGAGAGCTGGTGGCAGGTCTGTCTACAGTTCCCTGGGTAGAGAGAGAGCTGCTGAGAGAGGTGGTGGCAGGTCTATAACCCTGAGGTCTGTCTACAGTTCCCTGGGTAGAGAGAGCTGCTGAGAGAGGTGGTGGCAGGTCTGTCTACAGTTCCCTGGGTAGAGAGAGCTGCTGAGAGAGGTGGTGGCAGGTCTGTCTACAGTTCCCTGGGTAGAGAGAGCTGCTGAGAGAGGTGGTGGCAGGTCTGTCTACAGTTCCCTGGGTAGAGAGAGCTGTTTAGAGAGGTGGTGGCTGGTCTGTCTACAGTTCCCTGGGTAGAGAGAGCTGCTGAGAGAGGTGGTGGCAGGTCTGTCTACAGTTCCCCTGGGTAGAGAGAGAGCTGCTGAGAGAGGTGGTGGCAGGTCTATAAACTGGACGTCTAGTCTACAGTTCCCTGGGTAGAGAGAGCTGCTGAGAGAGGTGGTGGCTGGTCTATATAAACTGGACGTCTGTCTACAGTTCCCTGGGTAGAGAGAGCTGCTGAGAGAGGTGGTGGCAGGTCTATAAACTTGACGTCTAGTCTACAGTTCCCTGGGTAGAGAGAGCTGGTGGCAGGTCTGTCTACAGTTCCCTGGGTGGTAGAGAGAGAGCTGCTGAGAGAGGTGGTGGCAGGTCTATAACCCTGAGGTCTGTCTACAGTTCCCTGGGTAGAGAGAGCTGCTGAGAGAGGTGGTGGCTGGTCTGTCTACAGTTCCCTGGGTAGAGAGAGCTGCTGAGAGAGGTGGTGGCAGGTCTGTCTACAGTTCCCTGGGTAGAGAGAGAGCTGCTGAGAGAGGTGGTGGCAGGTCTATAAACTGGACGTCTAGTCTACAGTTCCCTGGGTAGAGAGAGCTGCTGAGAGAGGTGGTGGCTGGTCTATATAAACTGGACGTCTGTCTACAGTTCCCTGGGTAGAGAGAGCTGCTGAGAGAGGTGGTGGCAGGTCTATAAACTTGACGTCTAGTCTACAGTTCCCTGGGTAGAGAGAGCTGGTGGCAGGTCTGTCTACAGTTCCCTGGGTAGAGAGAGAGCTGCTGAGAGAGGTGGTGGCAGGTCTATAACCCTGAGGTCTGTCTACAGTTCCCTGGGTAGAGAGAGCTGCTGAGAGAGGTGGTGGCAGGTCTGTCTACAGTTCCCTGGGTAGAGAGAGCTGCTGAGAGAGGTGGTGGCAGGTCTGTCTACAGTTCCCTGGGTAGAGAGAGCTGCTGAGAGAGGTGGTGGCAGGTCTGTCTACAGTTCCCTGGGTAGAGAGAGCTGTTTAGAGAGGTGGTGGCTGGTCTGTCTACAGTTCCCTGGGTAGAGAGAGCTGCTGAGAGAGGTGGTGGCAGGTCTGTCTACAGTTCCCTGGGTAGAGAGAGCTGTTTAGAGAGGTGGTGGCTGGTCTGTCTACAGTTCCCTGGGTAGAGAGAGCTGCTGAGAGAGGTGGTGGCAGGTCTATATAAACTGGACGTCTAGTCTACAGTTCCTGTGATGTAATCAGTAGTGGACGTGGCTTACCTGGTGTCGTTGGGACCGTTTCACATTCGCACCTACAACACGTGTGCAATTCATTCAACATACAACATTTACACAGCTAACATAGACTTGCCTAGTTAAATAAAATAGAGAAATATTTAGAAGAAGAAAAAAATCTCTAAGAGCACAGCTTTGTACCCGCGTCAATAAGGATCTGGAGGCATGCGTGTAAACGTTGTAAAAGGCCATGTGAATTAATTAAATAACGTTTTGGTTGCAGTTTACCTTCACTAGAATAAATATTCTCGTCTTTATAACCTGTGCTGGCTGTGAGCTCATGTATGAAACACGTTGAGGCATGGCGCGTATCTTCATGGTCCTATTCAGTGCGAAAAACTGTTTAAGAACCAAGGCATTTCACTACACCCGCAATAACGTCTGATTAATATGTTTATGTGACCAATTACATTTTAATTTGATTTGCACCGTTTTTACCTTTTTAAGAAGCAAAACGGAGCAGAACGAGAGTTTCTATTGGACAAATTCAGGGAGGTTCCTCCCCGTTTCCGTTCCATTTTCTTCCGTTTCATAAACTTTTTTTAACCGCCTGTTTTCAATGTGGAGAGATACGATAAAAAAATCATATATTTATTTATTATTATGAACACAACAAATACAAAAACAGAAATATAAAAACAAGAGTATATAAACCTAACCTAATAAACCTATTTCTATAATCATTTTCAATTTGTTAAATACTTTTACGGGGCGTATTGCTTTATGTTTTTTTTTTTTACATTTACTGATCATTTCGAAATAATATTTAAATTCTCTCTTAAATAATGTGAAAAGAGGGGTTTGTTCTCTGCCCACTTCATTTTACGGATAAAGAATCTTCCATGAAAGATAAAGAAATGATACAAAAAAAATGAAAGTTAAATCAGGGTCCATATCATTTTGGATCGATATAAAACATAATACCAGAGTGTCTCAGGTTAATTACATGTGGAGAGATGTTACTGGTAGACTCATACCATGAATATACTTTACCGTCTCTAAACATCTCCGATATAAAGGGTTTATTCCCAAAGTTACCGGGATGAGACGTGTCCTACTTATACCGGTACATTCCTAACAACTTAAAGCATTACGAAACTTACATTATATCAAATAAACCTCTCGTAGTAAATAAACCATTCAGTTGTTGTTGTTGTTGTTGACCAAATCGGACTCTTATTGACCTCCATAACTAAACAAAACGACTTGCTTGGTGGGTGAAACAACGACAAAAACGCCACCTGCTGGAAGGAGACACGTTTTTCCTCCGAGATGGACCTTCCTCTTCCTGTTCGTCTTTTCCTGTTCCTCTCTCTTCCTCTTCCTGTCTCTTCCTCTTCCTGTCTCTGATCACACTTCGCGCCACTGAGGATTTTTAAGGAGCTGCGTTGTCAACTTGTATCATCACAATCAATCAGAAAAGTCATTTTGTTGTGTTGATTATGGTAAGTCACGGCGTCTATTGCATCGATTGTCCAAGTCAACAACTCATTCCCTGACAAACAACAACAGACAAACAAATAGTTCATTCGTATTTGTGTAGAAATGTGATGTTGTTGCAGATTTGTCAGCTAACGTTAGCTCCCCCATGTTAGTGTTTTAGAGTAGCCATTAGCTTAGCAGTGGGAATAAGCTAGTTAGTCAGCTAGTAACCACCTGTAGTTACCCTGTTTTGGTTCTTTTTAGTAGGATTTCTAGCTAGCTAACTAGCAATCATGCTAATGAAAACCAATGCATGTAGCTGTCTATCATGCTGATGAAAAATAATGCATATAGCTAACTAGCTGTCATGCTAATGAAAACCAATGCATGTAGCTAACTAGCTGTCATGCTAATGAAAACCAATGCATGTAGCTAACTGTCTATCATGCTAATGAAAACCAATGCATGTAGCTAACTGTCTATCATGCTAATGAAAAACAATGCATGTAGCTAACTGTCTATCATGCTAATGAAAAACAATGCATGTAGCTAACTAGCTATCATGCTAATGAAAAACAATGCATGTAGCTAACTAGCTATCATGCTAATGAAAAAACAATGCATGTAGCTAACTGTCTATCATGCTAATGAAAACCAATGCATGTAGCTAACTGTCGATCATGCTAATGAAAAACAATGCATGTAGCTAACTGTCGATCATGCTAATGAAAACCAATGCATGTAGCTAACTGTCGATCATGCTAATGAAAAACAATGCATGTAGCTAACTGTCGATCATGCTAATGAAAAACAATGCATGTAGCTAACTGTCGATCATGCTAATGAAAACCAATGCATGTAGCTAACTGTCGATCATGCTAATGAAAAACAATGCATGTAGCTAACTGTCGATCATGCTAATGAAAAACAATGCATGTAGCTAACTGTCTCTGCAAGTCAGTTGTTTCCATGGCAAACATGAAAGTGACAGTCGGTTTGTGGCATCGAGTGGCATTTTTCACGGGCAGATCGTAAAGATAAATATGCGACGGTACTAGAAATAGATACAGCAACTGATAATGCTAAGTTGGGCTCCCGAGTGGCGCAGCGGTTTGAGGCACTGCAGTCCCTGGTTCGAATCCAGGCTGCATCACATCCGGCCGTGATTGGGAGTCCCATAAGGTGGCACACTTTTTGCCCACCGTCCGTCCAGGGTTAGGCCGTCATTGTAAAAATAAAAATAACTTGTTATAAATAGGGAATAGGGTGCCAATTAAGTAAATAAAGTGTAAATATAAAGTACATGATGGTACGAGATACAGTAACTGATAAAGCTAAGTATGTGATGGGACCAGAACTAAATACTGTATCTGGCCACGCCACATATCGCTCATGTGTAACTTAGCAATACATGTCTTCAAATGAAATGTAATTTAACGACTAGGATAGATCCCAAACTACACTGTATTCCTGTATAGTGCACGACTTACTTTCTAACCAGAACCCTATAGTACATTTAAATAGGGAATAAGGTGCCAGTTAAGTACAGTGGACTAATTTACTTCCTTCCCTTCCATTCTAAGGACATCAGACGGTTCTTTGTATCAAGCAAACCCGCAGCGCAGAAACCGTCTCAGGATGGAAACCTCAACACAGAGTCCCCGAAGAAGAAATCCGTCTCAACAGACGAAGAAGTGAAGAAAAAGCAAACTGCTACCAAGGTATATATTATTATATAACCAGAGTCTCTCTAGTCAGTGAACCGGTCCATCACCAAGGTATATATTATTATATAACCAGAATCTCTCTAGTCAGTGAACCGGTCCATCACCAAGGTATATATTATTATATAACCAGAGTCTCTCTAGTCAGTGAACCGGTCGATCACCAAGGTATATATTATTATATAACCAGAGTCTCTCTAGTCAGTGAACCGGTCGATCACCAAGGTATATATTATTATATAACCAGAGTCTCTCTAGTCAGTGAACCGGTCCATCACCAAGGTATATATTATTATATAACCAGAATCTCTCTAGTCAGTGAACTGGTCCATCACCAAGGTATATATTATTATATAACCAGAGTCTCTCTAGTCAGTGAACTGGTCCATCACCAAGGTATATATTATTATATAACCAGAATCTCTCTAGTCAGTGAACTGGTCCATCACCAAGGTATATATTATTATATAACCAGAGTCTCTCTAGTCAGTGAACTGGTCCATCACCAAGGTATATATTATTATATAACCAGAGTATCTCTAGTCAGTGAACCGGTCCATCACCAAGGTATATATTATTATATAACCAGAGTCTCTCTAGTCAGTGAACCGGTCCATCACCAAGGTATATATTATTATATAACCAGAGTCTCTCTAGTCAGTGAACCGGTCCATCACCAAGGTATATATTATTATATAACCAGAGTCTCTCTAGTCAGTGAATAACCACACTTATGGTGGTGAGGATGAGGAAGATAATAATGGTGGTGAGGAAGATGATGGTGGTGGTGATGATGGTGATGCGGATGAGGAAGATGGTGATGATGGTTGTGAGGAAGATGGTGATGATGGTGAGGAGGAGGAGGATGGTGGTGAGGAGGAGGATGATGATGATGGTGGTGATGATGGTTGTGAGGAAGATGATGAGGATGGTGGTGATGACGATGGTGGTGATGATGATGATGATGGTGGTGGTGATGATGGTTGTGAGGAAGATGATGAGGATGGTGATGATGGTTGTGATGATGGTGATGATGACGATGGTGGTGATGATGACGATGGTGGTGATGATGACGATGGTGGTGATGATGTGTTCCAGGTGGTGAAGAAGAAGAAGAAGGACAGTGATAAAAAGACAAAGAAGCGTGCTGTCATTGAGTCAGGTAATAAAGATGGCTGCTCCTCTGGCTGCCCCCCCTCTGGCTGCCCCCCCTCTGGCTGCCCCTCCTCTGGCTGCCCCTCCTCTGGCTGCCCCTCCTCTGGCTGCCCCTCCTCTGGCTGCCCCTCCTCTGGCTGCCCCTCCTCTGGCTGCCCCCCTCTGGCTGCCCCCCCCTCTGGCTGCCCCTCCCTCCTCTGGCTGCCCCTCCCTCCTCTGGCTGCCCCTCCCTCCTCTGGCTGCCCCTCCTCTGGCTGCCCCTCCTCTGGCTGCCCCTCCTCTGGCTGCCCCTCCTCTGGCTGCCCCTCCTCTGGCTGCCCCCCTCTGGCTGCCCCTCCTCTGACTGCCCCTCCTCTGGCTGCCCCTCTGGCTGCCCCCCCTCTGGCTGCCCCTCCTCTGGCTGCCCCTCTGGCTGCCCCTCTGGCTGCCCCTCTGGCTGCCCCTCCTCTGGCTGCCCCTCCTCTGGCTGCCCCTCCTCTGGCTGCCCCTCCTCTGGCTGCCCCTCCTCTGGCTGCCCCCCCTCTGGCTGCCCCCCCTCTGGCTGCCCCTCCTCTGGCTGCCCCCCTCTGGCTGCCCCCCCTCTGGCTGCCCCTCCTCTGGCTGCCCCCCCTCTGGCTGTCCCCCTCTGGCTGCCCCCCCCTCTGGCTGCCCCCCCTCTGGCTGCCCCCCCTCTGGCTGCCCCCCCTCTGGCTGCCCCTCCTCTGGCTGCCCCCCCTCTGGCTGCCCCTCTGGCTGCCCCTCATCTGGATGCCCCTCTGGCTGCCCCCCTCTGGCTGCCCCCCCTCTGGCTGCCCCTCCTCTGGCTGCCCCCCTCTGGCTGCCCCCCCTCTGGCTGCCCCCCCTCTGGCTGCCCCCCCTCTGGCTGCCCCTCTGGCTGCCCCTCTGGCTGCCCCCCTCTGGCTGCCCCTCTGGCTGCCCCCCCTCTGGCTGCCCCCCTCTGGCTGCCCCTCCTCTGGCTGCCCCCCTCTGGCTGCCCCTCTGGCTGCCCCTCTGGCTGCCCCTCTGGCTGCCCCTCCTCTGGCTGCCCCTCCTCTGGCTGCCCCCCTCTGGCTGCCCCTCCCTCCTCTGGCTGCCCCTCCCTCCTCTGGCTGCCCCTCCCTCCTCTGGCTGCCCCTCCCTCCTCTGGCTGCCCCTCCCTCCTCTGGCTGCCCCTCCCTCCTCTGGCTGCCCCTCCCTCCTCTGGCTGCCCCTCCCTCCTCTGGCTGCCCCTCCCTCCTCTGGCTGCCCCTCCTCTGGCTGCCCCTCCTCTGGCTGCCCCTCCTCTGGCTGCCCCTCCTCTGGCTGCCCCTCTGTCAGTGGAGGTATTACTGGCCCTGTGTTTTTAGAATGGGACATTAAATGTTCATTTCCAAATTGTATTGTTTTATTTTATTTCACTTTTATTTAACCAGGTAGGCTAGTTGAGAACAAATTCTCATTTGCAAATGAGGCGACATATTCATGATTTAGGCGGAATCCCGACCTAACACAAGGTCAGAGGGTCAGAGAGGCAGGTGAGTCATAGTGATTTTCAGTGGACAGACATATAGTGGTAGACCACAGTGATTTGTCATGCTCAACATGTATAAATATGCCTCTGTGGAACTATTGGATAAAGTCAGACTTTATCGACCAGCATTTCTACTCTTCCGTATTCATTGAACCTGTTTTAGTTGTGAACTCAAACGGACAGAGAGCGGTGATGTCCAACGGGCCTTCCAAAAAACAAAACACTTTCTCTGGCTGTTATCAGAGAATACGGAGGTCATCCTGCAGGTGGTTTCTGAAACTAATTACGTCTTTGTTAAGAGTCTGTCGAGTCTAAAGTTAAGGAGGGTTTCCTCCCAAGGTTAAGGAGGGTTTTCCTCCCAAGTCTAAAGTTAAGGAGGGTTTTCCTCCCAAGTCTAAAGTTAAGGAGGGTTTCCTCCCATGTCTAAAGTTAAGGAGGGTTTCCTCCCAAGGTTAAGGAGGGTTTTCCTCCCATGTCTAAAGTTAAGGAGGGTTTTCCTCCCAAGTCTAAAGTTAAGGAGGGTTTTCCTCCCAAGTCTAAAGTTAAGGAGGGTTTCCTCCCAAGGTTAAGGAGGGTTTTCCTCCCAAGTCTAAAGTTAAGGAGGGTTTTCTCCCAAGGTTAAAGTTAAGGAGGGTTTTCCTCCCATGTCTAAAGTTAAGGAGGGTTTTCTCCCAAGGTTAAAGTTAAGGAGGGTTTTCCTCCCAAGTCTAAAGTTAAGGAGGGTTTCCTCCCAAGTCTAAAGTTAAGGAGGGTTTCCTCCCAAGTCTAAGGTTAAGGAGGGTTTTCCTCCCAAGTCTAAAGTTAAGGAGGGTTTCCTCCCAAGTCTAAAGTTAAGGAGGGTTTCCTCCCAAGGTTAAGGAGGGTTTCCTCCCAAGTCTAAAGTTAAGGAGGGTTTCCTCCCATGTCTAAAGTTAAGGAGGGTTTCCTCCCAAGGTTAAGGAGGGTTTTCCTCCCAAGGTTAAGGAGGGTTTTCCTCCCAAGGTTAAGGAGGGTTTCCTCCCAAGGTGGAGAGGGAAGGACCTGCTGTACATTCCAGCCACTAACCAGCTGCTTGTGTCTGTGGTCTCATGTCTACAACACTGATGTAATGGTTAAGTTAGTCACCTGGCTATTTTTGTTGTTGTCATCACCAAACCTCCCTCCCTCCCCTCCCCTCCCTCCTCCCTCCCTCCCTCCCTCCCTCCCTCCCTCCCTCCCTCCCTCCCTCCCTCCCTCCCTCCCTCCCTCCCTCTCTCCTGTAGACTCTGAGGAGGAGGTAGTGAAGCAGAAGGTCCGGAAACAGCACCCTCCTCTTCCTCCTGCCAAGAAAGACCCGGTGCAGTATGTCTCTGAGACAGGTAAGACAGACTAGACTCCATAGCGGGAGAATACCAGGACGTACCAGAAATAACGCCAGCATACCAGGACTAAACGGGAGAATATGAATCATCCTGACAGACTCTAGTAACATGAATCAGAATATGAATCATCCTGACAGACTCTAGTAACATGTATCAGAATATGAATCATCCTGACAGACTCTAGTAACATGTATCAGAATATGAATCATCCTGACAGACTCTAGTAACATGAATATGAATCATCCTGACAGACTCTAGTAACATGAATCAGAATATGAATCATCCTGACAGACTCTAGTAACATGTATCAGAATATGAATCATCCTGACAGACTCTAGTAACATGTATCAGAATATGAATCATCCTGACAGACTCTAGTAACATGAATATGAATCATCCTGACAGACTCTAGTAACATGAATCAGAATATGAATCATCCTGACAGACTCCATTAACATGAATATGAATCATCCTGACAGACTCTAGTAACATGAATCAGAATATGAATCGTCCTGACAGACTCTAGTAACATGTATCAGAATATGAATCATCCTGACAGACTCTAGTGACATGAATCAGAATATGAATCATCCTGACAGACTCTAGTAACATGAATCAGAATATGAATCATCCTGACAGACTCTAGTAACATGTATCAGAATATGAATCATCCTGACAGACTCTAGTGACATGTATCAGAATATGAATCGTCCTGACAGACTCTAGTAACATGTATCAGAATATGAATCGTCCTGACAGACTCTAGTAACATGTATCAGAATATGAATCATTCTGACAGACTCTAGTGACATGAATCAGAATATGAATCGTCCTGACAGACTCTAGTAACATGTATCAGAATATGAATCATCCTGACAGACTCTAGTAACATGTATCAGAATATGAATCGTCCTGACAGACTCTAGTAACATGAATCAGAATATGAATCATCCTGACAGACTCTAGTAACATGTATCAGAATATGAATCGTCCTGACAGACTCTAGTAACATGTATCAGAATATGAATCATTCTGACAGACTCTAGTGACATGAATCAGAATATGAATCGTCCTGACAGACTCTAGTAACATGTATCAGAATATGAATCATTCTGACAGACTCTAGTGACATGAATCAGAATATGAATCATCCTGACAGACTCTAGTAACATGTATCAGAATATGAATCGTCCTGACAGACTCTAGTAACATGAATCAGAATATGAATCATCCTGACAGACTCTAGTAACATGTATCAGAATATGAATCATCCTGACAGACTCTAGTAACATGTATCAGAATATGAATCATCCTGACAGACTCTAGTAACATGTATCAGAATATGAATCATCCTGACAGACTCTAGTAACATGTATCAGAATATGAATCATCCTGACAGACTCTAGTAACATGAATCAGAATATGAATCATCCTGACAGACTCTAGTAACATGAATCAGAATATGAATCATCCTGACAGACTCTAGTAACATGTATCAGAATATGAATCATCCTGACAGACTCTAGTAACATGTATCAGAATATGAATCGTCCTGACAGACTCTAGTAACATGTATCAGAATATGAATCGTCCTGACAGACTCTAGTAACATGTATCAGAATATGAATCGTCCTGACAGACTCTAGTAACATGTATCAGAATATGAATCATTCTGACAGACTCTAGTAACATGTATCAGAATATGAATCATTCTGACAGACTCTAGTAACATGAATCAGAATATGAATCATCCTGACAGACTCTAGTAACATGTATCAGAATATGAATCATCCTGACAGACTCTAGTAACATGAATCAGAATATGAATCGTCCTGACAGACTCTAGTAACATGTATCAGAATATGAATCGTCCTGACAGACTCTAGTAACATGTATCAGAATATGAATCATTCTGACAGACTCTAGTAACATGTATCAGAATATGAATCATTCTGACAGACTCTAGTGACATGAATCAGAATATGAATCATCCTGACAGACTCTAGTAACATGTATCAGAATATGAATCATCCTGACAGACTCTAGTAACATGAATCAGAATATGAATCATCCTGACAGACTCTAGTAACATGTATCAGAATATGAATCATCCTGACAGACTCTAGTATCATGTATCAGAATATGAATCATCCTGACAGACTCTAGTAACATGTATCAGAATATGAATCATCCTGACAGACTCTAGTAACATGAATCAGAATATGAATCATCCTGACAGACTCTAGTAACATGAATATGAATCGTCCTGACAGACTAGTAACATGTATCGGAATATGAATCATCCTGACAGACTCTAGTAACATGAATCAGAATATGAATCGTCCTGACAGACTCTAGTAACATGTATCAGAATATGAATCATCCTGACAGACTCTAGTAACATGTATCAGAATATGAATCATCCTGACAGACTCTAGTAACATGAATCAGAATATGAATCGTCCTGACAGACTCTAGTAACATGTATCAGAATATGAATCATCCTGACAGACTCTAGTAACATGTATCGGAATATGAATCATCCTGACAGACTCTAGTAACATGTATCAGAATATGAATCATCCTGACAGACTAGTAACATGAATCAGAATATGAATCATCCTGACAGACTAGTAACATGAATCAGAATATGAATCATCCTGACAGACTAGTAACATGTATCAGAATATGAATCATCCTGACAGACTAGTAACATGAATCAGAATATGAATCATCCTGACAGACTCTAGTAACATCCCTCCTCCTTACCTCCCTCTCGCTCTCTCTCCCCCTCCTGACCTCCCTCTCGCTCTCTCTCCCCCCTCCCTCTCGCTCTCTCTCCCCCCTCCTGACCTCCCTCTCGCTCTCTCTCCCCCATCCCTCCCTCCCTCCCTCTCGCTCTCTCTCCCCCTCCTTACCTCCCTCTCGCTCTCTCTCCCCCTCCTGACCTCCCTCTCGCTCTCTCTCCCCCTCCCTCTCGCTCTCTCTCCCTCCTCCTCCCTCCCTCTCGCTCTCTCTCCCCCTCCTGACCTCCCTCTCGCTCTCTCTCCCCATCCCTCCCTCCCTCTCTCTCCCCCATCCCTCCCTCCCTCCCTCTCGCTCTCTCTCCCCCTCTTGATCTCCCGCTCTCTCTCCCCTCCTCCTTAACTCCCTCCTCCCTCCGCCTTACGCCCCCTCCCCCTCTCTCTCCCTCCCTCCCCCCTCCTTACCTTCATCCCCCCCCCCTCTCTCTCTTTAGATTCAGACAGTGATAACTTCCTGTCTCTGAAGAAGTCTGCAAAGCCCCAGGATAATGGAGTGACCAAACCAGGGAAGGCCCGCACCGGGACCAAAGAGATCTACAGGTCCCCCTCGAAACCCACCCCTGCGCCCGCCAAGGGGAAAGGAGTGATAAAGAAGTCTCCTCCAGCCCCCGTCACCCCTAAATCAGCGCCCCAGCACACCAAACGCACCCCCACCTCTGTCCTGGACTACTTTGGCAGTGGGAGTGTCCAGCGCTCGGGCAAGAAACTGGTAGCAAGTACCAAGAGGAAAGCTGTGAGTAAAACACCCTGATTATTCCCCTTCATTATCTCTCTACTCTCCCTCCAGCCTTCTCAGGACCCAGGTCTAGTGACTAGTCTGACTAGTTAACTAGTTGTTGTTGATGAGACCCAGGTCTAGTGACTAGTCTGACTAGTTAACTAGTTGTTGTTGATGAGACCCAGGTCTAGTGACTAGTCTGACTAGTTAACTAGTTGTTGTTGATGAGACCCAGGTCTAGTGACTAGTCTGACTAGTTAACTAGTTGGTGTTGATGAGACCCAGGTCTAGTGTCTAGTCTGACTAGTTAACTAGTTGTTGTTGATGAGACCCAGGTCTAGTGACTAGTCTGACTAGTTAACTAGTTGGTGTTGATGAGACTCAGGTCTAGTGACTAGTCTGACTAGTTAACTAGTTGGTGTTGATGAGACCCAGGTCTAGTGACTAGTCTGACTAGTTAACTAGTTGTTGTTGATGAGACCCAGGTCTAGTGACTAGTCTGACTAGTTAACTAGTTGTTGTTGATGAGACCCAGGTCTAGTCTGACTAGTTAACTAGTTGTTGTTGATGAGACCCAGGTCTAAGGTCTAGTCTGACTAGTTAACTAGTTGTTGTTGATGAGACCCAGGTCTAGTGACTAGTCTGACTAGTTAACTAGTTGGTGTTGATGAGACCCAGGTCTAAGGTCTAGTCTGACTAGTTAACTAGTTGTTGTTGATGAGACCCAGGTCTAGTCTGACTAGTTAACTAGTTGTTGTTGATGAGACCCAGGTCTAAGGTCTAGTCTGACTAGTTAACTAGTTGTTGTTGATGAGACCCAGGTCTAGTGACTAGTCTGACTAGTTAACTAGTTGGTGTTGATGAGACCCAGGTCTAAGGTCTAGTCTGACTAGTTAACTAGTTGTTGTTGATGAGACCCAGGTCTAGTGACTAGTCTGACTAGTTAACTAGTTGTTGTTGATGAGACCCAGGTCTAGTGACTAGTCTGACTAGTTAACTAGTTGTTGTTGATGAGACCCAGGTCTAGTGACTAGTCTGACTAGTTGATGACGGCTCTGTGTTGTCCCTCCGGCCCTCTCAGGACCATGATGAGTCGCTGACTGATGAGGTCATCGCCCAGCAGCTGCAGATGGACGAGGACATGGAGTTGGAGAGGCTGGTCCACGAGGACGAGGAGTTTGCCAGGACGCTGGCCATGTTGGACCAAGAACCACACGCCAAAAAGGTGAAGGATAAACTCACTACAAACTCTCTCTTTCTCTCTGAAAGATTCAACGAGTGTGTGTGTATATATATATATATGTGTGGTTCCATCTCTCTCTCTGTGTGTGTGTGTGTGTGTGTGTGTGTGTGTGTGTGTGTGTGTGTGTGTGTGTGTGTGTATATATATATATATGTGTGGTTCCATCTCTCTGTGTGTGTGTGTGTGTGTGTGTGTGTGTGTGTGTGTGTGTGTGTGTCCAGGCTCGTAAGGACTCTGGTAAGGATCTGGGGTCTGACACGTCAGCCAACAAAAGCATCGCTAACTCCTCCCACAGCAGCACTACCAGCCAATCACAGTCCAATGGGCGGGACCACAACCAGGACGTGATCGGTCCGTCCCCTAAAAAGGTCCCCCCTCTTGTTAAAACCAGTTCCAAACTGGCCGTGATGAAGAGAAGGGAGGTGGAAGAGGAAGGAGGAGGGAAGACAAATCTGACTATCAAAATGCCCGTCTCTCCCAAAAAGGAGTTCCTAACCACTTCAAGCACAGACAGGAAGTCCAAGCCCAAAACAGGAAGTGTAACCATGGTGACCACACGCACGACTCTTAAAACCTCCCCCAAGAAAGAGGTGAAACTTTTTTAAATCAACAGTTATAGTTAATATAAATAACCCAAACCTGTGTGACTGTGAGTGACTGTGAGTGACTGTGAGTGACTGTGAGTGACTGTGAGTGACTGTGAGTGACTGTGAGTGACTGTGAGTGACTGTGAGTGACTGTGAGTGACTGTGAGTGTGACTGTGAGTGTGACTGTGTGAGTGACTGTGACACTGTGGGACTGACTGTGACTGTGTGTAACCGTGACCGTGAGAGACTGTGAGTGACTGCGCGTGACTGTGTGTGTAACCGTGAATGTGTGTTTGTGTCCAGAGCACCAGTCCAGAGGATTCAGAGAAGAAGCGAGGGAACTCCTCAGCCTTCCGTAGTTTCCTGAACAGAGACGGACCCAGAGCCCTGGGGTCTAAACCCATACCCACTGTAAGACAAACACAGAGCCCTGGGATCTAAACCCAGAGCCCTGGGGTCTAAACCCAGAGCCCTGGGGTCTAAACCCATACCCACTGTAAGACAAACCCAGAGCCCTGGGATCTAAACCCAGAGCCCTGGGATCTAAACCCAGAGCCCTGGGGTCTAAACACATACCCACTGTAAGACAAACCCAGAGCCCTGGGGTCTAAACCCAGAGCCCTGGGGTCTAAACACATACCCACTGTGAGACAAACCCAGAGCCCTGGGGGTCTAAACCCAGAGCCCTGGGATCTAAACCCATACCCACTGTAAGACAAATCCAGAGCCCTGGGATCTAAACCCAGAGCCCTGGGATCTAAACCCATACCCACTGTAAGACAAACCCAGAGCCCTGGGATCTAAACCCATACCCACTGTAAGACAAACACAGAGCCCTGGGGTCTAAACCCATACCCACTGTAAGACAAACCCAGAGCCCTGGGATCTAAACCCAGAGCCCTGGGATCTAAACCCATACCCACTGTAAGACAAACCCAGAGCCCTGGGGTCTAAACCCAGAGCCCTGGGGTCTAAACACATACC
>NW_025550869.1:15000-22500 GCF_905237065.1 Salmo salar | reverse complement strand
TTAGGCAGCCTCATTACCTCAGGTAAAATGGGCCAAAAAAGAAATTGTTTAAATGCCTTTTCAGACGGATGCGACACTCTTTAAATAGCTAAACTATTGAGGTGTGACCACCGGACATTCAAACGTTTTGTTTGCGAATAGTCAACTGGGGCGCAAAAAAAAAAAACGCATGGGGAAGAAAAAGGAGCAAATGAACTGCAAAAGACTTGAGAAGAATTAAACGTCAAACTACCAGGAACCCATTATCCTCCACTGCCACCGTATTCCAGAACTGCAACCTACCTGGAGTGTTCAGAAGTACAAGGTGTCAAGTGCTCAGAGACATGGCCAAGGTCAAGAAGACTGAAACCAGACCACCACTGAATAAGATTCAACAAGTTGAAGCGTCAAATTCGGGCAAAGAAATACTTTGAAGACAGATTTTTCCAAAGGTTTTATGGACAGATGAAATGAAAGTGACTCTTGATGGACCAAATGGATGGGCCCGTGAGTGGATCAGTAATGGACACAGGGCACCACTTTGAGTCAGGTGCCAGCAAGGTGAAGGAGGGGTACTGGTATGGGCTGCTATCATTGAGGATGAGGTAGTTGGACCTTTTCGGGTTGAAGATGGACTGAAACTCAACTCCAAAACCTACTGCCAGTTTCTGGAAGATTCTTTCGTCAAACAGTGGTACAGGAAGAAGTCCTCAGCATTCCAGAAGGCCATGATCTTTATGCAGGACGATGCTCCATCACATGCCTCCAAGTACTCCACTGCTTGGCTAGCCAGCAAGGGCCTCAAAGACGCCAGAATAACGACCTGGCCCCCTTCCTCACCTGACTTAAATCCTATTGAGAACTTGTGGGCCCTTCTCAAACGTGAGATTTACAGTGATGGAAGACAATACACCTTTTTTTGTAACAGCATTTGGGAGGCTGTGGTTGCTGCTTCAGCGAAAAATTGATCGTGAACAGATCAAGAAACTGCCAGACTCCATGGATGGAAGGCTCATGGCAGTTATTGACAATAAGGGTGGCTATATTGGTCACTGAATGTTTTTGAAAGGCCAAAAATGTGATATAAATTGTCATTTTGTGTTACTTATCTGTTACACTTACTCTAAAAATTGAGAATAAACAAGTGAGTTGAGAGAAATTATTTTTGTAAAATAGTTACCTAATAATTGTCCACACTTATATATTTCCCTGAGGCAAGACAAAACTCACTTTTCCTTTGTTAAACATTCAGGTTTGAGGTTCAATAACATTTCGGATTGACTGAGAGCGTTGTGTTTGTTCAACAATAAAATTTAATCCCGAGGATAACAATTTGCCTAATAATTGTGCCCGCAGTGTACATGTATGTTTTGCTCGATAAAGTTCATATTTATATCCATAAACCCCATTTTACATTGGCGCGTGATGTTCAGAAAATGTATTCCCACCAAAACTTACAGTGAATGAGCACATCAATTTACAAAAATACTCATCATAAACCTTGATAAAATTTACAACAGTTATTGAAAGAATTATACATATACTTCTCCTTAATGCAAACCGCTGTGTCAGATTTTAACCTGTTATGGCTAGGGGGCAGTATTTTCACGGCTGGATAAAAAAAACGTACCCAATTTAATCTGGTTACTACTCCTGCCCAGTAACTAGAATATGCATATAATTATTGGCTTTGGATAGAAAACACCCGAACGTTTCTAAAACTGTTTGAATGGTGTCTGTGAGTATAACAGAACTCATATGGCAGGCAAAAACCTGAGAAGATTTCCTGCAGGAAGTGGCCTGTCTGACAAGGTGTCGTTCTTCTTGTCTCTGTTTATTGAAGAGTGAGGATCTTAGCTGTCCTGTGACACTTCCTACGGCTGCCATAGGTTCTCAGAAGGCGGCAAAACGCTGAATCGTGGCTTTGCAGGCTCTGGCTGAAACAAAGTAGCAAAAAGTAGACAAAAAGTCAAATAGTTCCATTACCGTTAGTAGAAACACGTCAAACGTTGTTTACAATCAATCCTTGGGGTCTTTTTAACATAAAACGTCGATAATATTCCAACCGGACAATAGCGTATTCATTACAGAAGAAAAAGGAGCGACGCGCCAAACATGCCTGCGCGGTAAACAACTCGCTGGTCCCAGGCAGTCCACTGATTGACCGAGCTCCTATTTTCTGCCCAGTAACAGTAGACGGATGAAACAAGTTTCTAAAGGCTGTTGACAGCCAATGGAAGCCTTAGGAAGTGCAAAATGACCCCACAGACACTGTAGTTTGAATAGGGATTAGATAGAAAAACTACAAATCACTTCCTGGTTGGATTTTTTTTCTCAGGTTTTTGCCTGCCATATGAGTTCTGTTATACTCACAGATATCATTCAAACAGTTTTAGAAACTTCAGAGTGTTTTCTATCCAAATCTACTAATAATATGCTTATCTTAGTTTCTGGGCGTGAGTAGCAGGCAGTTTACTCTGGGCACGTCAGTCATCCAAGCGACTCAAACCATCCATAAGAAGTTAACACAATTTCAGGACCAAGCTATGCTAGCTAGCTGCTGTCAGCTTGGCTAAACACAAGGTCAGGGCTATGCTAGCTAGCTACCCCCCATCCCACAGGACACCAGTGGTCTCTTCCAGGATAACAACGCCCCCCATCCCACAGGACACCAGTGGTCTCTTCCAGGATAACAACGCCCCCCATCCCACAGGACACCAGTGGTCTCTTCCAGGATAACAACACCCCCCCATCCCACAGGACACCAGTGGTCTCTTCCAGGATAACAACACCCCCCCCATCCCACAGGACACCAGTGGTCTCTTCCAGGATAACAACACCCCCCCATCCCACAGGACACCAGTGGTCTCTTCCAGGATAACAACACCCCCCATCCCACAGGACACCAGTGGTCTCTTCCAGGATAACAACACCCCCCCCCATCCCACAGGACACCAGTGGTCTCTTCCAGGATAACACCCCCCCATCCCACAGGGCACCAGTGGTCTCTTCCAGGATAACAACGCCCCCCTATCCCACAGGACACCAGTGGTCTCTTCCAGGATAACAACGCCCCCCATCCCACAGGACACCAGTGGTCTCTTCCAGGATAACAACGCCCCCCCATCCCACAGGACACCAGTGGTCTCTTCCAGGATAACAACACCCCCCCCATCCCACAGGACACCAGTGGTCTCTTCCAGGATAACAACACCCCCCCATCCCACAGGACACCAGTGGTCTCTTCCAGGATAACAACACCCCCCCCATCCCACAGGACACCAGTGGTCTCTTCCAGGATAACAACACCCCCCCATCCCACAGGACACCAGTGGTCTCTTCCAGGATAACAACACCCCCCCATCCCACAGGACACCAGTGGTCTCTTCCAGGATAACAACACCCCCCCCATCCCACAGGACACCAGTGGTCTCTTCCAGCATAACAACACCCCCCCATCCCACAGGACACCAGTGGTCTCTTCCAGGATAACAACCCCCCCCATCCCACAGGACACCAGTGGTCTCTTCCAGGATAACAACACCCCCCCCCCCATCCCCACAGGACACCAGTGGTCTCTTCCAGGATAACAACGCCCCCCATCCCACAGGACACCAGTGGTCTCTTCCAGGATAACACCCCCCCCATCCCACAGGACACCAGTGGTCTCTTCCAGGATAACAACACCCCCCATCCCACAGGACACCAGTGGTCTCTTCCAGGATAACAACGCCCCCCCATCCCACAGGACACCAGTGGTCTCTTCCAGCATAACAACACCCCCCCATCCCACAGGACACCAGTGGTCTCTTCCAGGATAACAACGCCCCCCCATCCCACAGGACACCAGTGGTCTCTTCCAGGATAACAACGCCCCCCCATCCCACAGGACACCAGTGGTCTCTTCCAGGATAACAACGCCCCCCATCCCACAGGACACCAGTGGTCTCTTCCAGGATAACACCCCCCATCCCACAGGACACCAGTGGTCTCTTCCAGGATAACAACACCCCCCATCCCACAGGACACCAGTGGTCTCTTCCAGGATAACAACACCCCCCCATCCCACAGGACACCAGTGGTCTCTTCCAGGATAACAACACCCCCCATCCCACAGGACACCAGTGGTCTCTTCCAGGATAACAACGCCCCCCCCATCCCACAGGACACCAGTGGTCTCTTCCAGGATAACAACGCCCCCCCATCCCACAGGACACCAGTGGTCTCTTCCAGCATAACAACACCCCCCCCATCCCACAGGACACCAGTGGTCTCTTCCAGGATAACAACGCCCCCCCATCCCACAGGACACCAGTGGTCTCTTCCAGGATAACAACGCCCCCCATCCCACAGGACACCAGTGGTCTCTTCCAGGATAACAACGCCCCCATCCCACAGGACACCAGTGGTCTCTTCCAGGATAACACCCCCCATCCCACAGGACACCAGTGGTCTCTTCCAGGATAACAACACCCCCCCATCCCACAGGACACCAGTGGTCTCTTCCAGGATAACAACACCCCCCATCCCACAGGACACCAGTGGTCTCTTCCAGGATAACAACACCCCCCATCCCACAGGACACCAGTGGTCTCTTCCAGGATAACAACACCCCCCCCCATCCCACAGGACACCAGTGGTCTCTTCCAGCATAACAACACCCCCCCCATCCCACAGGACACCAGTGGTCTCTTCCAGCATAACAACACCCCCCCATCCCACAGGACACCAGTGGTCTCTTCCAGGATAACAACACCCCCCCATCCCACAGGACACCAGTGGTCTCTTCCAGGATAACAACGCCCCCCCATCCCACAGGACACCAGTGGTCTCTTCCAGGATAACAACACCCCCCCATCCCACAGGACACCAGTGGTCTCTTCCAGGATAACAACACCCCCCCCATCCCACAGGACACCAGTGGTCTCTTCCAGGATAACAACACCCCCCCCATCCCACAGAACACCAGTGGTCTCTTCCAGGATAACAACACCCCCCCCCATCCCACAGGACACCAGTGGTCTCTTCCAGGATAACAACACCCCCCCATCCCACAGGACACCAGTGGTCTCTTCCAGGATAACAACACCCCCCATCCCACAGGACACCAGTGGTCTCTTCCAGGATAACAACGCCCCCCCATCCCACAGGACACCAGTGGTCTCTTCCAGGATAACAACGCCCCCCCATCCCACAGGACACCAGTGGTCTCTTCCAGGATAACAACGCCCCCCATCCCACAGGACACCAGTGGTCTCTTCCAGGATAACAACGCCCCCCATCCCACAGGACACCAGTGGTCTCTTCCAGGATAACACCCCCCCCATCCCACAGGACACCAGTGGTCACTGAATGGTGTTTTGAGGAAGATGAAAACCATGTAAACGGTATCCTCTGGCCGTCTCAGTCACCAGATCTCAACCCAGTTGAATAATTATGGGAGATTCTGGAGCTGCGCCTGAGACAGCGTTTTCACCAATAACATGGATATTTCCTGGTGGAAGAATGAGGTCACATCCCTCCGATAGAGTTCCAGACACCTGTAGAATCCATGTCAAGGTGCATTGAAGGTGTTCTGGCTGGTGGTGACCCAACGCCCTATTAACACACTATATTTTGGTGTTTCCTTTATTTTGGTATTTCCATTTATGTTGGTGTTTCCTTTATTTTGATATTTCCATTATGTTGGTGTTTCCTTTATTTTGATATTTCCATTATGTTGGTGTTTCCTTCATTTTGGCAGTTACCTGTACATACTGTATACACACACACACACACACACGTATACACACACTCAACACACACGTATATACACACAACACACATGTATATACACACATTCTCGTTCAGAAAGATAGACAATCCATTCCTTGACCTGAATGTAGCACTGGTGATATTTGAATCGGATAATAACTTTACTTTTCTCCCTGTTTCTCCCTCCCTCCCCTCTCCTCTCCCCCTGTTTCTCCCTCCCTCCCCTCTCCTCCCTGTTTCTCCCTCCCTCCCTCTCCTCTCCCCCTGTTTCTCCCTCCCTCCCCTCTCCTCCTGTTTCTCCCTCCCTGTTTCTCCCTCCCTCCCCTCTCCTCCCTGTTTCTCCCTCCCTGTTTCTCCCTCCCTCTCCTCTCCTCCCTGTTTCTCCCTCCCCTCTCCTCTCCCCCTGTTTCTCCCTCTCCTCTCCTCCCTGTTTCTCCCTCTCCTCTCCCCCCTGTTTCTCCCTCTCCTCTCCCCCCTGTTTCTCCCTCTCCTCTCCTCCCTGTTTCTCCCTCTCCTCCCTGTTTCTCCCTCTCCTCTCCCCCTGTTTCTCCCTCTCCTCTCCCCCTGTTTCTCCCTCTCCTCTCCTCCCTGTTTCTCCCTCCCTCTCCTCTCCCCCTGTTTCTCCCTCTCCTCTCCCCCCTGTTTCTCCCTCTCCTCTCCCCCTGTTTCTCCCTCCCTCCCTCCCTCCCTCTCCTCCCTGTTTCTCCCTCCCTCTCCTCTCCTCCCTGTTTCTCCCTCTCCCTCTCCTCCCTGTTTCTCCCTCCCTCTCCTCTCCCCCTGTTTCTCCCTCCCCTCTCCTCTCCTTCCCATTTCTCCCTCTCCTCTCCCCCCTGTTTCTCCCTCTCCTCTCCTCCCTGTTTCTCCCTCTCCTCTCCCCCTGTTTCTCCCTCTCCTCTCCCCCCTGTTTCTCCCTCTCCTCTCCTCCCTGTTTCTCCCTCCCCTCTCCTCTCCCCCCTGTTTCTCCCTCTCCTCTCCCCCTGTTTCTCCCTCTCCTCTCCCCCCTGTTTCTCCCTCTCCTCTCCCCCCTGTTTCTCCCTCTCCTCTCCTCCCTGTTTCTCCCTCTCCTCTCCCCCTGTTTCTCCCTCTCCTCTCCCCTCTCTTCTCCCTCTCCCCTCTCCCCCTGTTTCTCCCTCCCTCCCTCTCCTTCCCTGTTTCTCCCTCCCCTCTCCCCCCTGTTTCTCCCTCCCCTCTCCCCCTGTTTCTCCCTCTCCTCTCCCCGCTGTTTCTCCCTCCCCTCTCCTCTCCCCTCTCTTCTCCCTCTCCCCCTCTCCCCCTGTTTCTCCCTCCCCTCTCCTCTCCCCCTGTTTCTCCCTCTCCTCTCCCCCTGTTTCTCCCTCTCCTCTCCCCCTGTTTCTCCCTCTCCTCTCCCCCTGTTTCTCCCTCTCCTCTCCTCGCTGTTTCTCCCTCCCCTCTCCTCTCCCCCTCTCTTCTCCCTCTCCCCTCTCCCCCTGTTTCTCCCTCCCCTCTCCTCTCCCCCTGTTTCTCCCTCTCCTCTCCTCCCTGTTTCTCCCTCTCCTCTCCCCTCCCTCTCCTCTCCCCTCCCTCTCCTCTCCCCCTCCCTCTCCTCTCCCCTCCCTCTCCTCTCCCCCTGTTTCTCCCTCTCCTCTCCCCCTGTTTCTCCCTCCTCTCCTCTCCCCTCCCTCTCCTCTCCTCCCTGTTTCTCCCTCTCCTCTCCTCCCTGTTTCTCCCTCTCCTCTCCCCCTCCCTCTCCTCTCCCCTCCCTCTCCTCTCCCCTCCCTCTCCTCTCCCCCTGTTTCTCCCTCCCTC
>NW_025550869.1:0-7500 GCF_905237065.1 Salmo salar | reverse complement strand
TCTCGTTATCGAGGTAAGCTCGGTCTGGTCTCAATCCTTGGCCCTCTCGTTATCGAGGTAAGCTGGTCTGCTGATAGAAAAAACCCAGGTGGGGGTTTTATTTGGAACATCGAAAAATGGCTGTCTCATGACGCCAGGTGTTGTCTGTGCCCCTGGGGGGGGGCGTGCCAATGACTTAGTGAAACTTTAAACAGAAATACAATTCTCTCACATTAGCATCACGTCATTTCACAAATAGTATCATCTTTACTTATTCATTTTATACAACAATTAGATGTAAGCCTCATAACTGAAGCTATTGTATAAACAGCGTTATGGTAATGTGGCCGTATTGTCTCTTAATGAGCTTCACAAAATTGTACGTAACGGACCAGTTCGTAGCTGGATTCTTCACCGATCTTTTCTACATTCTCCAGAACAAAAAATATTTCGTCCGGACCTCTAGTTCTGTGAGGTGGAAGAAAATCCTTTTGTTCTCTCTTTGAAAACTCACTCTCTACTGTGGCCATGAGGAGAGGATCTCCTCCAGGAATTTACGACCTCTCTGACCACAGCAGCCTGGGTGTAGGAGACAGAGAGAGATGGTGCAGAGGTAGGGGGGGGATGGTGCTCGCTGTGTCCAAAGAGGGCAACGTCATGACAGGACACACCTACTCATTCAAGGGTTTTTCTTTATTTTTTTTACTATTTTCTACATTGTAGAATAATAGTGAAGACATCAAAACTATGGAATCATATAGTAACCAAAAAAGTGGAAAAGGGGAATGTTATTAGACTAGATTGAGATGTACCCCTAGAATGATTTTGCATGCGACCCAAAAAATAATTACATTCCAACAGTAATGAAAACAAATGACATATCTATATTCTAAGAGTGTTACATAATATATTAGATTTAATAATAACAAGACAAGTACAAACCAGACGAGGCTCTACAACAGTATTAAAACATTGTAGTGGTCCACATTAGTCCCTCAGACACTTCAGTGATATGCCCAAAATAACACATTTAAATGTAAATATAGTTACAGCAGTTAATAATTAAAGAGGGAACTAGATCAAAGAAAAACATTTAAAAAACAAACTAATTGTACAAAGTACATATTAGACCAAACTATTGAGATTTACCCCTAGAATGATTTTGACATGTCATTATATTCCAACACTAATGAAAGAAATGTCATATCTACATTCTTGAGTGTTACGTAATATATTAGATTTATTAATAACAAGACAAGTACAAACCAGGCGAGGCTCTTCAACAGTTTTAAAACATTGTAGTGGTCCACATTTTCAGTGACATGCCCAAAATAACTCAAAGTAAATATCATCCCGGTCCTGGTGAATTTAAATTTAAATATAGTTAATAATTAAAGAGGGAACTATGATCAAATAAAACATTTAAAAATTAAAAAATTGTACAATAGGAAAGTTGTTGTTTCTTTTAGTTATTTTCAGTATAAAAATTTGACTGATAAATAGTGTGCAAGTGTGAATACATCATGAATTGATGTCTGTGAGAACCTATAAGTGTTAAATAATAGTAACTTGAAATAATAGTAATAATAATAATAATTATAGTAACTTGAAAGATAAAGGCCCTAGCTTCCATCAAATCAGCTGTTAACCAGAGGTAGCCGACAGCTAGGGTTTTGGTACTGTCGGAGGTGTAGCTGATCCAAATCAGCTGTCAAATCGGTAAGCAGCAGCTCTTCATCACGAAAAGTACACCGGCCCTACTCGTGTTACAAGTTCACAACGAGGCAAGTGTGTAGGTTATATAGAAAATATTTGACGCTCAATTTTGTAAAATCATTAAAATGATTATCATTATCAACCTAATCGAGGTGTTGATTACATCTCGCATTCCAGTGTTCCAACAAGGCTACATGGGATTTCTGTTAATGCGTCTTCGTGCAGCCAATGTCCGCTTTAGGTCAATTTAAACAGCTCTTCATTTTTTTATTTAACTAGGCAAGTCTTATAAATAAGAATTTGTTCTTAACTGACTTGCCTAGTTAAAATAAAATAGACAGAGCTATGCATGCAAATACTGACCATCCATGATATCAGAATTATAGTTTTAATAATGTTTTAAAATTATACAGTGTTTGTTAGCATTGTTTAGAAACATTGGAGTAAAACAAGTTTATATTTTGGGTTCTGATGAGGTAGGACAGTTGAGCTAAACTCATGAGGCATTCATATGTTATATTCTTCTAGAATCAATGGGAAGATATAATTTATAAGTCAAAAAATGGGTGTAGCAACTAAAAGCTAGAATCCTATGAGAGATGGGAAACCGTTGATTGGTTAAACCAATGCCACAGCAGCTATGTCCCAGGCTATTGGTTAGCCAGCAGCTAGCAGAGCCACAGCAGCTATGTCCCAGGCTATTGGTTAGCTAGCAGAGCCACAGCAGCTAGCAGAGCCACAGCAGCTATGCCCCAGGCTATTAGCTAGCCTAGCAGCTGTACCATTAACAGAGCCAAAGCAGCCAGAGCGAAGGCAGTGGGTCGGGGAGCACTTCCTGACACTGAAAAAGTAGGAAAAACAGAGATATTGTTACATTTACATTTTAGTCATTTAGCAGACGCTCTTCTCCAGAGCAACTTACAGTAGTGAATGCATACATTTTTTTCCCGTACTGGTCCCCCGTGGGGATCAAACCCACAACCCTGGCATTGCAAACACCATGCTCTACCAACTGAGCCACACGGGATACACAGTAAATTACAAAAGTGGATTGTCTTTTCATGTTTCTGTTCAAATGTTGACTTTGCTCTTATAGATGTGTATGGTGACAGTGAAACAGGGGCGGACTGGGACCAGAAATTGGGCCTGGCATTTTTAACATATTGGCTCATTTTCCCCCAAATTATTAGCCAGATAATTATAATTTTTACACCCAGAAAAACACGTTAGACAGACCCACTGGACTGAAAATGGACCAGCCCATCTGGGCATTTGCCCAAAATGCCAGATGGCCAGTCCGCCCCTGGAGATGAATACTTACCAACACTGATGCTGCCTGGTAGAATGTTCAGGGAGGTGGAACTGTTGGTGAGAATTGTCTGTGCGCTGCTTGAGCTGGGAACCGAAGACTGCTTGTCGTACACGAGGGTCATGTCAGTAACTACAGATCCACTCCCATTCCTACTCAGGAGAAGGAGAGAAAATGGACAACCTTCAGAAATCATCATCACCAGAATCGTCAAAGTTTTCAAGTTTTAATGTCATGTGCACAAGTGCAGTGAAATGCCTTTTCTTGCAAGCATTAAACCCAACAATGCAGTAATCAATATCAATGTAGTAGTACAAATAACACAAGGTAGAACAGAAACCTAGTCAATCAGTAATGAGAATTCATACACTTACCTGAATAAGTTGACAATGCAATGACGGAATCCTGGCGTCCCAGCAAAAACCTTGTTCACCTGCGTTGAAAGATAGGATGATCAAAGGTTCAATGAAAACAGGGCCCTTGACGGCATTATTAGAAGCTTTGGTTAAATTGTCTTTCATAACAAATAGGCCTCTCAATAGTATCCTTTTTGACTTGGCATGTACGGCTCAATGATGATAGGGTTTTACAGGAGGCATGTACAGGCTCACTGATGATAGGGGTTTACAGGAGGAATGTACTGCTCACTGATGATAGGGGTTTACAGGAGGAATGTACAGGCTCACTAATGATAGGGGTTTACAGGAGGCATGCACAGGTCTAAAAGGGACACTTACATTTATGTATTGAACCTTTATTTAACTAGGCAGGTCAGTTAAGAACAAACTCTTATTTACATTGACGGCCTACCCCCCCAACCAAACCCTAACCAGGACGACGCTGGGCCAATTGTGCACCGCCCTATGGGACTCCCAATCAGGGCCAGTTGTGATACAGCCTGGAATCAAACCAGGTTCTGTAGTGAAGCCTCTAGCACTGAGATGCAGTGCCTTAGACCACTGTGATACAGCCTGGAATCGAACCAGGGTCTGTAGTGAAGCCTCTAGCACTGAGATGCAGTGCCTTAGACCACTGTGATACAGCCTGGAATCGAACCAGGGTCTGTAGTGAAGCCTCTAGCACTGAGAAGCAGCGCCTTAGACCGCTGTGATACAGCCTGGAATCGAACCAGGGTCTGTAGTGACGCCTCTAGCACTGAGATGCAGTGCCATAGACCGCTGTGATACAGTCTGGAATCGAACCAGGTTCTGTAGTGACGACTCTAGCACTGAGATGCAGTGCCATAGACCGCTGTGATACAGCCTGGAATCGAACCAGGTTCTGTAGTGACGCCTCTAGCACTGAGATGCAGTGCCTTAGACCGCTGTGATACAGCCTGGAATCGAACCAGGGTCTGTAGTGATAAAATAAAACATACACGCTGGCATGGAATTGCCCTGATACTTACGTCAGATTGCACTTTGGCAGCCAGATTCTTGAATGCTGAAGACGACGGGTTGGAAAGATCTGAGTTGAACGTCTGGTTGAGACTGAACTGAACCTTCAGGGTTCCTTCACTAGAAGATGGAGGGTCAGTTGATGCAACAACAGCGAAAATGGTTGAAGTGGTGGTGGTAACAGCTGCTGCAGGAGTGGTGGTGGTAACAGCTGCTGCAGGAGTTGTGGTGGTGACAGCTGCTGCAGGAGTGGTAACAGCTGCTGCAGGAGTGGTGGTGGTAACAGCTGCTGCAGGAGTGGTGGTGGTGACAGCTGCTGCAGGAGTGGTGGTGGTGGTAACAGCTGCTGCAGGAGTGGTGGTGGTGACAGCTGCTGCAGGAGTGGTAACAGCTGCTGCAGGAGTGGTGGTGGTAACAGCTGCTGCAGGAGTTGTGGTGGTGACAGCTGCTGCAGGAGTGGTAACAGCTGCTGCAGGAGTGGTGGTGGTAACAGCTGCTGCAGGAGTGGTGGTGGTGACAGCTGCTGCAGCAGTGGTGGTGGTGACAGCTGCTGCAGGAGTGGTGGTGGTGACAGCTGCTGCAGGAGTGGTGGTGGTGACAGCTGCTGCAGGAGTGGTGGTGGTGACAGCTGCTGCAGGAGTGGTGGTGGTGACAGCTGCTGCAGGAGTGGTGGTGGTGACAGCTGCTGCAGGAGTGGTGGTGGTGACAGCTGCTGCAGGAGTGGTGGTGGTGACAGCTGCTGCAGGAGTGGTGGTGGTGACAGCTGCTGCAGGAGTGGTGGTGGTGGTAACAGCTGCTGCAGGAGTGGTGGTGGTGACAGCTGCTGCAGGAGTGGTGGTGGTGACTGCTGCTGCAGGAGTGGTGGTGGTGACAGCTGCTGCAGGAGTGGTGGTGGTGACAGCTGCTGCAGGAGTGGTGGTGGTGACAGCTGCTGCAGGAGTGGTGGTGGTGACAGCTGCTGCAGGAGTTGTGGTGGTGACAGCTGCTGCAGGAGTGGTGGTGGTGACAGCTGCTGCAGGAGTGGTGGTGGTGACAGCTGCTGCAGGAGTGGTGGTGGTGACAGCTGCTGCAGCAGTGGTGGTGGTGACAGCTGCTGCAGGAGTGGTGGTGGTGACAGCTGCTGCAGGAGTGGTGGTGGTGACAGCTCCTGCAGGAGTGGTGGTGGTGACAGCTGCTGCAGGAGTGGTGGTGGTGACAGCTGCTGCAGGAGTAGTGGTGGTGACAGCTGCTGCAGGAGTGGTGGTGGTGACAGCTGCTGCAGCAGTGGTGGTGGTGACAGCTGCTGCAGGAGTGGTGGTGGTGACAGCTGCTGCAGGGGTGGTGGTGGTAGCAGCTGCTGCAGGAGTGGTGGTGGTGACAGCTGCTGCAGGGGTGGTGGTGGTAGCAGCTGCTGCAGGAGTGGTGGTGGTGACAGCTGCTGCAGGAGTGGTGGTGGTGACAGCTGCTGCAGGAGTGGTGGTGGTGACAGCTGCTGCAGGAGTGGTGGTGGTGACAGCTGCTGCAGGAGTGGTGGTGGTGACAGCTGCTGCCGGAGTGGTGGTGGTGACAGCTGCTGCAGCAGTGGTGGTGGTGACAGCTGCTGCAGGAGTGGTGGTGGTGACAGCTGCTGCAGGAGTGGTGGTGGTGACAGCTGCTGCAGGAGTGGTGGTGGTGACAGCTGCTGCAGGAGTGGTGGTGGTGACAGCTGCTGCAGGAGTGGTGGTGGTGACAGCTGCTGCAGGAGTGGTGGTGGTGACAGCTGCTGCAGGAGTGGTGGTGGTGACAGCTGCTGCAGGAGTGGTGGTGGTGACAGCTGCTGCAGGATTGGTGGTGGTGACAGCTGCTGCAGGAGTAGTGGTGGTGACAGCTGCTGCAGGAGTGGTGGTGGTGACAGCTGCTGCAGCAGTGGTGGTGGTGACAGCTGCTGCAGGAGTGGTGGTGGTGACAGCTGCTGCAGGAGTGGTGGTGGTGACAGCTGCTGCAGGAGTGGTGGTGGTGACAGCTGCTGCAGGATTGGTGGTGGTGACAGCTGCTGCAGGAGTAGTGGTGGTGACAGCTGCTGCAGGAGTGGTGGTGGTGACAGCTGCTGCAGGAGTGGTGGTGGTGACAGCTGCTGCAGCAGTGGTGGTGGTGACAGCTGCTGCAGGAGTGGTGGTGGTGACAGCTGCTGCAGGAGTGGTGGTGGTAACAGCTGCTGCAGGAGTGGTGGTGGTGACAGCTGCTGCAGGAGTGGTGGTGGTGACAGCTGCTGCAGGAGTGGTGGTGGTGACAGCTGCTGCAGGAGTCGTGGTGGTGACAGCTGCTGCAGGAGTGGTGGTGGTGACAGCTGCTGCAGCGGTGGTGGTGGTGACAGCTGCTGCAGGAGTGGTGGTGGTGACAGCTGCTGCAGGGGTGGTGGTGGTAGCAGCTGCTGCAGGAGTGGTGGTGGGGATTCCTTGCAAGTTTGCTGCAACTACAGGGGTATGAAATTAACGTCTATAGGCTGATAAGGACATAACCCTTTTTTTCTGGCTGTAGTGGTAGAATGAGGCTGTGCATCCCCTCAAGACATATAGAACGTGTTTAACCTAATGAAAGGTTAACCTCTAAGGAACATAAACACACACACACACACACACACACACACACACACACACACACACACACACACACACACACACACACACACACACACACACACACACACACACACACACACACACACACCCAACACACACACAGTGTATTACCTGCTAGCAGGAGGAGAATCATCAGAGGCTTCATATCCATGTCCTTTTATGTCTCTGTAGAGGTGAACCACACAACATCAATCATAAATGAACCCCATTGGATCTTCCATTAACAGCTGTTGAAGGATGATGTCATTGACCAACATTAATTAGAGATTAGTCAATATTCCAAAATCACATGATGTTCGTTGATATTCAAAAAAGCAATCCCATAATACTTCCAGTTGTATTAACGGTATCCCTTATGTGTTTACCAGTAGGTGTCTTTTCAGCCTGCTTCCAATGTCTTCAGCCCTCTGCTCTGCTTTCACTGTAAATTATTGTTATTATTGTCATTATTATGATTATTATCATCATTATTATTATTATTTTTATTATTATCATCATTATT